>NC_143020.1:96499488-96591988 GCF_055824585.1 Amblyomma mixtum
CACGCCATGCAATAGCACTCTTTCCGCTTAACTCAGTGCCAGATACTGCCTCGTGTGTTGCGTAGGCACTTAAATTGAATTTCGTGTCAATGCATTTTAGCTGCATTCTTCTATATCCTGACTTTGCTTAGTCGAAACGTACCAATATATATAATTAGTCCCTCGTCAAAATTTTAGGAAGCAGTTGCGCTCTTATTGCGCGGCATTGTCGAGTATGACATCCGTGAAGGCCGGTAAAAAGAAAAGAAAACAGTCAGCGCTTTTTTCTTTGTGTGTCACGTAAAAGTAAGGGGTTTTTTTTTGCCTCAAGGAATTTAAAGTTTAGGTTTTGTTCCCAGGAATAGTGCCAGGTCTTCATTATGTCACATTAAAGAGAACGTCTCAGCTTTCGAGCGGCTGAGAGCAATGCTACTTCGAGGAAGAATTTCTCACCCGAGTTCATCAAAATCACGTGGAATATTACGCAGTCCTTTACCCTATGGTGCTAGATCCCCTGCATATACCACAGGTCAGCTGAGGTAGGGAGGCATCCTTTTTTCGCTTGCTATGGAATGGAACGAGCAAAGGAAAAGCAAGGAAATAGAGTATAATTCTCTTCGAACGCAGTTTGCCTGCGCAACGAAAGAACGTTAGTAGGAAAGAGGTGGACAAGAGACGTTTCTTTTGAAGGATTTTTCCCCCCAAGACTAGTTACGTCGCGGTTACAAAAAGAACGCTAGTGCTACGACGAGGAACTCATCGGTGCTAATACACTGCGAACCTCTTAGTAGAAGAGCTGAGCACACAGTGTTCTTCACTGTGGCGAAGAGGAGAGTGTCGTGACTGATCCTCGGTGAGACCGCTCCACCAGTAGAGAAAGCCGGGAGTGCTGGATCACGAAGTTGCGCAAGACGTTGCCGCGCCGGTGGCGGGTGGACGGCCGGCCGCCTACGGCTCCGGGAGCCGGGGCGCGCCGGAGTCCCCTTCCTCGGCGACCGCGCCGCCCGTGGCCTCGTGGCGTTGTACAATGCAGAGGCTACGGGAGACCTTCCGGCGCTCCAAGGGACCAGCCATCGAGTCGCAGCTGCCCACGTCAATGAGCCTCGAAGTGCCGAAGCAGGTTCGCTCGGCCAGCTTCGACGAGATCCGCTTCAAGAAGGAGCACGACCAGGATTCGTCCTCCGGAGACAATCTCCTGATGGTCCCGTCTACAAGGAACCAGAGGTCTCGTTCGTTCGACTCGGCGACCACGTCGTCGTCGTCGCCTACTTCGGCTCCTGTTGCGACCTCGGCGTCTGCACCGCCTTCCGCGGTCCCCGCCGGCATGGTCAGCACGTGTGGCAGTGGCGGGGGCATCGCCTCTCTGCCGGTCCCAAGCCCTCCGGCTTCGGTGGTCGATGCGCCGTACCAACTGGACGTGCCCAAGTGGAGGATACTGCGGCGCTCTTCGAGCGACAAGAGCCAGTGCTCGGCGTGCATACACTGTCAGTACATGGACGAGTTCAGCCGCAACACCTCCCGCAGCAACAGTCCCCCCGAGCGTTCCCGGTACTTCAGCTCGGGCTCCGAGACTCTGGAAGAGAGTGAGTCCGAGAGTGCCGCCTCGGCGCGACCCGACGAAGAGCAGGCGACCGACCCCGAAGAGGACCTGCTCGTGTCGCCGACCTCGTGCGGTCTGATGGTGACGCTGTCGGTGCCGGACTCCGGCCATAGAGTGAGTCTGGGCGGTGACGCCGGGGTGACGGTGGTGTCCCTCCAGGTGCCCCAAGTGGCCAAAGGCCGGTCGGCCTCGGTGGACTCGTCGTTCCTTCAGGTGCCCACCCCCGATCCCGACCTGGACCCCGACCTGGCGGCCAAGGCGCATCGCTCGCGCTCTGTGGACATTGTGTTACCAACGGGGGCCGAGCCACGCTATGCTCTCTGTCAGCCCAAGGAGCGGGGACACGTCAGGTACGTCACCTACACTTTGTTTGTGAATGCGTCCTTTGTGTGGTGCATTCAGCCCTGATTTCTTGCTTTTCTTTCCGCGTTTGTGGCTGCTCTTTCACTGTGGTCACCTCAAGGAAGATCAAAGCACGCGCGATCATTCTCATTTTCAGGAATCGAACGAAGAGGTTCAATGCTTTCTGACGGAGTTTCTGCAGCCAGAAATTTGATGGCTGAGTGTTGGCGTCTATAAGGTGACCATGGCCAGCACGCGCCAGTTGTCGATAGGGGCATCATTCTGTCCGCGTTTCACTGAAGGGATGAAAAGGTGCAGGTGTCCACAGAAGTTTTCGGGACACGAAAATTACAAAACTTAATTTTTGAGCAGTTTCAGCAAGCATCCACGAACCGACGGATGAACTCTATACTTTCCTTCGCGAACAACACAATGCACTTAATGCCGGGCTGTGCCTCTACGTAGCGAAAACGTAGAGATTTTTTGTGATTTCGGCGTTCCCAAAACATTTGGTGGACGCCTGTACATCGCTTCACGTTTGGTTAGAGACGTGGTGTACCAAGTAATGTAGCGCCGCGGTGGTTCAGCGGTTATGGTGCTCGGCTGCTGACCCAAAAGACGCGGGTTCGATCCCGGCCGCAGCGGCTAGAATTTTTTTTGAGGAGAAATTCTAGAGGCCCGTGTACTGTGCGATGTCAGTGCACGTTAAAGAACCCCAGGTGGTCGAAATTTCCGGAGCCCTTCACTACGGCGTCTCCATAGCCTGAGTCGCTTTGGGACGTTAAACCCCATAAACCAAACCAAACCAAGTAATGTCATTTCCCTGGCTATCTTCCGACGCTCGGGGAAGCGACGCTGTACCCCATTGCAGCTCCTTTTGTGGTTCTGTAGCTCAACTCTCGGCGTTTATGGAGTATTGTGGGGGCTTTACCCTCATGAAGCAGCGACCACTAGTACCGCATGTAGTTACAAATTAAAGTAGGTTATTAACGCTGACATTTGCTCAGCCTAATTTCTGTTCGCAACCTTGGTTCAGAACGCATCTCAGCACCTACCCCTCGAGCTTCCGCTGAAATTTATCCCAAAAAATAGAGGTGTGGTGGACGACGATCATGTCTCATATTAGCGCTTCGTCGACGTTAATGAGACCTTCCTTTTGTGAATGAAAATCATGGACAACGCCTTCTCGCTCCCCAGAGCTCATCGTTTAACGTAGTTGGCTTGTCGCGACGCTGATGTTTTTTTTTTTTTTGCAGACTAACACGTCGTCTCCGACACAGAATTCATTGCTGCAGTTTGTGCATGTACAAACTGTCCATATATATCAAAAATGAAGCGTAGTATATCAGATACATGACAGCAAGCTCGCCGTAATGAACTCCGGCTAAGAGCGGACAGTTGCTTTAATGTCCTCTGTCGTGGTAAAATTATAACGAGAGCCAATAGTAATAATACATCGATGTCTGTGAAGCAGGAACCGCGAACTCATTGTCGAAGTATTCAGGGAGGTCTGTGTTGCATCACCTGTCGGCGAAATGAATGGAAGCTGAATTCCATCGCCTCATTGTTTAGACCGGTACATTGTGTAGAAAGACAGAAGGAGAGCACGGGTGTATATAGGGACGATAATTTATACTCGCAAAATGAAACTAAAAGCTACGTAAATAATCGTTCTAGATTTAAAAAAAATTGGCGCTGCGGTCGCTAATGTCCTGTACAGGTACGGATAAGTGTGAATGGCGCTGATGCAAGGATTAACAATAAATTGAAGACTTTTTTTTCCTCTGCTTGCTTATCACAGCACTCTCGAGCATGAGCATGCCACGAGTAGTAAGTCCGAACAGAAGGCACCCACTCTTCAGAATGTGTAGACAGTGGGATGCACATTTAAAGGGAACAGCTGATTAATATGTCAGCATTGATGAGGGCTCACATCTTGTGGGTGGCCGTAGTAGCTTTTTTTTCTGCTTTGCCTTCATACGTTACGCAACATGTTTGGCACTTTTTCCTGATAATATTTGCTGCAGTTACGATACAAGTCATGTGTTTCCTTTAAGTATGGACTGTACTGTAGATTCAGTACAAGTCGCTGATATGCTCCCACTTTCGCTACAACTTAGATCCTTCATAAGCCGAAGTTGTCGGCAAAACGAAGATTGACACGTGCACCAGCAGTTGTCTTATGGGCAAAAAAGAGTCTTTCGGTGAAAGAATTTTTGTCCGCTCTCTGTGCTCAATAATATTACCAACAATTAGTCCAAGCCCTTCAAATAGCAGACACTTCTATCTACTGTCTCGTTCCCTTTTGGATACGCTGCCAGAAATGCACTGCAACTTCAAATGTTTCAGTCTTCTGCTTTCTGCGAATTCAGCTTTTCAATCTAAACAAAATCTCTAGATGTGGGACTTTGGGCCTTCAAAGGCCAGCCGCATAATATTCCCCAACCACCTACGTCTCAGCGCACTGTGTTCGTTTTTATTTTTTTATCATGGCCTCCAACGTTTTCGTGTTCTTTTTTTCATTTGGCAAACTTCAGCTTGTGTCAAAACCTCTGTTTACGACGTCACAGAGTGCCCTTGTCTTATCTTCCCCATATTGGCTGTAATTTTCGGCTGGTCCCTTATCTAGGCCAGGCTTCGGCTAATAACAGCTGCCCCGCTTGAGAGCTGAGCAAACACGGGGTGGCCGTGCCCTGCTCCTAATTCGATGACCCTCACCGGGCCCCGCTATTCCGAACGCGGAAAGGAACCGCAGCTCTTCTTTCTTTCTCTCTCTCGCTCATTCTATCCTTCTTTGTCTTTTTATTTTCTACCTCCTTAATTCTTACCTCGTCGCTACACCGCTAAGTGCACGCCGGGTGACCACAAGTTCGTTTTTTTTTTTTCGGCCATATATTTCTCTTTTCGACACCTTGGAAGGGTCGTTTGTATACACTTAGCACGTTAGCGTGGCTGGAAAATCTCGTATCTTTGGTCGTTGTTAGTTTAAAACAATGATTTTATTCCTGACGGTAAATTACGGTGTACGACTGATTTAGGGAGGACAAAAAAAGGAAACGTACGGAATTTGTGCGTAAGCTCATCATGGGCTTCCTTTCCCGCGGTCTTACTCTCTATAGGCTCAAACCCTCAGTTCACCCTCGGTAGAGATAGGCTAGTTAGCTGCAGGGAGATTACGCAGAGGTATCGGCTCAGCAGGGTAGAATACGCGCCGGCAGATACGAAATTAAATAGGAATAAGGAAAACCTCTTGAGACGATTACAAACGAGCACTTATCCGAACCCAGCTTGACTCAGCCAGTGGCACCCGGGACAATTCTCAGATAGATGTCGGTTATGTCAGAGTAGGGCAGATCTCTTACACATTGTTGGACATGTCCTAGAACGTACGACATACGCGAAGAAATTAGGACAGAGGATCTTTGGGAGAGCCTAATGCACAGCCCAGGCTTTCAGACTCTGCTGATAATTGTTCGACGGGCCGAAAATGCCGCCCGGGTCCAAGGACTCAAGGCCGTCGTCTAGGCGGATGGGCTGAATCCAATCCTGTATCTGTTGGAAAACAAGTTACCTAATACTACTACTGGTAGTTAAACAAATATATTGAAGAATGAGCAAACGCGTGGACAGACCTGTGCGACCGCTATTCCCGCCTTCTCGGTATTCGTGTTAGTTTGCAGTAAAAAATGTGATCTTCCATATAAACAGAGCCGGCCATATGTAAACACATCCAAAAATGAGCTATTCTTTTATTTGCGTTTCGATTTATGGTCCTTTTGTAGTCTTTCTGGCAAGACATGAGTGTTCCCATGAAGTTTTTTATAGGACAATAGCAGGTCCAAACCAGGAGACCTAACGTCAATTAGAGGATGACAAACCGCCGTGCCGAAAATTGACCCGGTGTCTGGACCAGTTGAATGTGAAGATTTTTCTCCGTGTATCATAAAGAAAATGTTTAGTTTTATTGAAACAAAAGATTGGAATTCGTTCATGTACTGCGGCATGTTAATTTATTGGTCGCACAGAAACACACATCCTTTACACTTTCGCAGCGCACTCGTCCACGTTTCAAAAATAACAGAAAAGCCAGGGAGAACTTAGTGCTTAATGTTTGTAGTTCATTTACAGTTAATCTTACTGGGGAGCGGAATGCGTTCCGTATGATGCTTATATTGTGTCGCCAAGCTGTGTTTTCTTTTCTACTAAGTCGTCACATCTACAACAGTTTCTCCCCACTTTGAAAAGCAGTGGCCGGCGTCGCTGTCAGCTGCCAGCCTCTCCTCAAATGACCTTGTTGAAAAATTTGAAAACTGTCCTATATCGCCGATTGAGCTACTGTGTCATGCGTGTGTGTGAACGAGGCCCAATTTTGTTCAAATAGAAGGCTGCGCCGCCTCGTAGACACGGCGCCGTGGTCCAGACATTCTAGGCGACTTGTAAAGACCTTCCATTGAGGTCCGTGTAGGTTTCCTGACAACAACAAAAGCATCAACAGTCTGCGGTTGAGTGTTTGGAGCTACGGTTGGGCCCGATGCCTATAATAACTGCATTTCTCGTGTCGTGCGGTACCAGTTTATTAAATGTCGTCCAGAGTGAATTCATCATCATCATCAGCCTGACTACGCCCACTGCAGGGCAAAGGCCTCTACCATGTCTCTACAATTAACCCTCTCCTTTGCCAGTTGCGGCCACCGTACCCCTGAAAACTCCTTCGTCTCCTCCGCCCACCTAACTTTCTGCCGCCCCCTTGCTACGCTTGCCTTCTCTTGGAATCCATTCCGTTACCGTTAAGGACTAGCGGTCATCTTGCCTTCGCATTACATGCCCTGCCCAAGCCCATTTCTTCCTCTTGATTTCAACCAGGATGTCATTAACCCGCTTCTGTCCCCTCACCCACTCCGCCCGCTTCCGATCCCTTAGCCTTACACCTATCATTTTTCCAGAACGAATTACACAGAGTTAACAAATTCATCGTAGAGAGTGCAGCGTCCTCGCGGCCGCTCATACCACGTCCACTTTCTCGCTATCTTCTACCATCGAGTTTCTTACTATTGCCTAGAGGGAAAGCTGGCGGCGCTGCACTTCAGCCACCATGGACGCCCAAAGCATCATGGGGCGGTGAGCTACTTGTTGCGGCACAGTCGTAATTTTTCGGGAACATGGAGTGGCACTACTAAAAGTTTTCATTCCGAAAACGCTGTTCGTGTGTGCGCAGACGACTTTCGCGCGAACGCAGTGGGCAAAACCCATAGCAGTGAAAACGCGACGACACACGACGCCAATAAAAGGTTTCACTTTTCTGAAATGCCATTAAAAAAACCTCTTATAGTATTTACGCAACAACATCTTTCTTGAAAACATATTTACTTTTAAAAGTGCGCCTGTTAAGTACGAAATATTAGTTTTTATAGTGTTCATTACTAGGCCAATAGGAGAGCGAGTCGTCTCTAATTTTGGGCAAACTTTGCACTTAAATGCTTTTCTGCTCGTTTGTTGCAATCATTAAACAAGATTTTCAATGTTAGGACGTTTGTAGTTATCAAACAGCTTAATTTCTTGATTATTTTTTGGCCAAAAGTTGCAGTTCCGCAACAAGTAGCTCACCGCCCCATGATGCTTTGAGCGCCCATGGTGGCTGAAGTGGTCTCGAGGGGTCGCCATGCAAACTCCCATAGACGGGCTGCCAGCTTTCCCTCTAGGTAATAGTAAGAAACTGTATGTCTTCTACATGGTGGTAGCTATTATGGTAACGCCTCATCACACCCTACCGCTGCAAAGCGGTTGTAAAAATAGGTTTGTCCTGACAGAATCCCTTCGAAAACACGAGTGGCATTGAAACACGGAACACAAAGTGGCAGGGCATTGATTGTCTCGCCGAAGACGTGGGACGCGTACCCGTCGTTACAAAGAGAAGCACTTCGACGAAATATTCGGTCCTTGTTTCGTCAATAGCGAATGGGAATGGAATACTCCCACACACTACTTCAGTAGAGTGTCTTCAGCAATGCTCCGAGTATCTGGATACAGCACCGTCCTACGCAGGGAGCGGGTACAATAATGGGCCGTCGGAGTACACTGCCGGGTTTCTTGCGTGTAGTATTTGCCTTATGTAACCAGGCAGTAGGTTGGCTTCTCAGTCGTATAATGCATCGCTTGTTTCGTTCCCGAAGGTGTACGTAAATCTCTGCGAGGTAAGGAGAACTTTTGCACTGACCTTTCAAGACATTTCGATATTTAGGGAAGACATAAGGGCTCCATTATAGGAGTGAGAAGCAAACCCTATAGCCCGGTTACTTTGTGAAAAGACGGTACCGTTTAAGCGCGTATACACGGGAAATGTTGCTGCGTTTTCCAATGAAATGCTTTCCCTTTTACTTCCTCCTGTTTCAGGTGCTCTGAGGTTTCAAGAGCACTTTCATTGGGTTCTGATATGCTGTATTTGTTCCATTACACAGCGTTGCTTAAAATGCTAAACATTTTTGTTCAAGTTACGACATGACAACGTCGACTTCCCAGGAAGACTGTGCAAACCTAAGTGGATTGGGTGTTTTATTCGAAAATCCTTTTTTTCTGTTATCAAGCATTTGCCACAGTTGGGGGGATTTTGAGGCATTTAAACACGTTCCGAGAATACGGGGCACTGGAAAACGTTCGGAGGAATTCGAAGATGTTCGGAGCGTTCAGCTGCAACGCGGGAGCCTCCAGGGTACATGCACCCAGTGCTTTCATCGACGGGATTTAGACAATATTGCTATGTCTGTCCTGAACATATAGCGCTGCAGCTCTGGCTTCTTTGTGTTTGCCTGAGACGTCGGCAGCGTCGGTCTGTCTTTAAACAACCGAAATGAACTTAAGGCCGAGCCAAAACACCGCTACTTTTGAAGCGCAAGCTGCCGAACGGCTGTTTGTGGACGCATCGCCGTCATTAACGGATCGATTAACTGTCTGGACTTCGTGGTCTTTCCCAAATAGATGTTGCCCGCGATTTGCGCTTCGACACCGAATCTGTTATTAAAACAATGAGAAGAAAAACAGCTTTAGGAGAGGATCATTGAGGGAGAGGCTCTTACATGTTGCGTATAGGGAATGTGCTTGGAACACAGGAAGATGACAACGCTAAGCTAGGGGCAGGAGCAGACACTACGGAGGTGTCAAATAAGCTGTGTCTTCTATTCCCTGTCGCGAGTTATATGTGGTAATCATTTAAGCTTGCTGTTGGGCTAGCTGGTACATTTTCTTCGGCAACAAGATAGCGCATAACACGAGAAAGGTAGACAGGACGACGCGCTTAAGACGAGGTGCGTCGCCCTGTCTACTTCTGTTGTGTTTGTCCTATGTTGCACTAACTTGTTAGCGAAGAATTATATCTGGTAGCTGAGAATAAAGTCATGTCAGTTAGGTAAGATGAAGTTCGGTGGTAATTTTCGGGGTCTCCGGTGAAAGGAAATAAATTTCGGCCTGCGCTTCGCCATCGCTCTTTTTCGTAGTGCTTGGGGCTACCCCATGCTGTCTGTAGAAAGAGCCTTAATGTCAACTAAATTCTGCAGTAGTTCAGTATGAAATGTTCGCTGTTACAGATCGCGTAAACGTTTCCCCAGATGAAATGGAGTTCCAGATGCAGTGTAGTAATGAAGATGTGTGCGCAAGCGAGAATAACGACTACACGCTTATTGTAACATCAGCCTGATAACGCTTGAAGCTGTCTGCAGGCTAGTGTATAGCCTTTGGTAAATGTCTTCGGGTCGCATAGTTTCGTTTTCAGCCGCTAGGGAACCACTTTTGGCACCCTTTAAGCTCTAAATTTGTGAGGGGTGACGAGAGTCCTCATCCTGCCTTTGGAAAAGTAAATAAATACATAAATTGGTGGTTTAACGCCAAGAACCAACACAGGCTACGAGGGACACAGTAGTGGAGGGCTCCGGAATAATTTAGACCACCTGGAGTTCTTTGGCGTGCGCTGACATCGCACAGAACACGAGCGCCTTTTGCGTTTTGCTTCCACCGAAACGCGGCCGCCGCGGCCGGGTTTTTGATTTCGGGCGCATTGTATGGGCTTTACTGTACGGCTCGAAAACGAACCATGTTGTCTAAGGACTGCTGAGCAAGGCATATTCACAAAATTGCCATGAACGTTACATTATAACACATTTTTCTGTACAACAAAACTCGCGTTATAATGAAATACATTTGGTCGGTTCACCGCTCTTTCCAGAACGTTTTGCGCTGTCGACTCTGGTGGAGGCAAAAATTGGTTTTCCAACAAGATGCAGGGAGACCCGCTCGTTTGGGACTGAACGAGCGTGCGATCGCGTCTACAAACAAAAGCGAACGGGGCGCAATTGCCAGTGCTGCCATGGGAACGACTTTGCGTATCGGGAAACGGAGACCTATTGACCTTTCATTGCGTTCGGCAAAGCGAAAATGCGAGACTTGAAAGGAACGCGGTGAAATTGCCGCTACGTTGATGCGCTAAACCTGCAGAGGATCTCAAATGCGCTCGTCTAGCGCGCACATAGCTGCGATGTTATCTTCAAAGAGTTGTGTGCAGTGCTCGCGAAACTGTCGCCGTGTGCCTTCCAGTTGCTCCGAGGATGGCAGAGCAGGTGTACAAGTGAGTCAACCTCCTTTACGATGCAACGCTTACCTCCCCGGTGCTGTACGAGCTCCGCATACGTGTTGTACGCAACTGTCACCGTTAATTTTGCCCTCCTTAACGCTTGAAAGCAAGCTGATTTTAGTAGCAGCAACAGCAAGCCTTAAAGAGTGATTGCCTCAAAGATTCCTAAAAACGCAAACTTTTACTTTCAGTCAAAGAAGGCTTATGAATGCATGTTCTCAGATAACTTAGGCATCTTTGACAGCACAAGCTCAAAATTGTGGTTCAAGCTAGAACGTCCTCATTCTGAATGCGAGACAGTGACTGATGTAGGATAGAAGAGTCGACTGGTGACTGGTTAGGTGTGCTGTGGCGAAATAGCTCCGAAAGCATCCCCAGAGGCGAGCGTCGAATTGGAATGCCCGCCATTACGCCAGTGCTGTCTGAGAAGGCTCAATATACCGACGCGCAATGTCTGCATGCGGCCGTCTAGACTTAGACAAGGGCAGTTCACGCGATGTCTGACTATTGCACTATCACCGAGAAAGACATTCTACCCTGGCAGAGGTGGTTGGTTTAAGACAGGGCGATAGTCGTGGCGTGTGTGCTTGTGCTACTTGGCAGTGTGCGCGATTAAACAAAAAATCTACAAAGCTGTTAGCGACGAAAAAAGGGACCCATCCTGATCACGTAACTTCAAGGAACGTTCCTGTTCAAAGTTCAGCGCTGCTTCAAATGCTGTGGGTTCTTTAAAGAAAGAAAGTGGTGGTCTTTGATGTTGTGGATAGTTCGGAAACAAAAGAGATAAAGGAATGAGATTCAAAGATTTCTCTCAGATTTTTTTTCCTCTCTAGCTGCTTCTCAATTGTTCGTTTTCATGCCACTTGTTATATATGCATATCCCCATACTCAACAAATACTAGGAACAGAATATGTTCGATACAGAACACACTCATAGCGGATGAGCATATTTCGTCACCTATCCTTTTATTTTCTCGTCTTCAAGCCCAGGTTCAGCTCTGAGAGATGTAATAATTAAAATAAAGGCATTATTTGTTTTTCATTGTCATGTGCGACAACCTCATCATCTTCTCGTAATGTTCCTACGGCTCGAAATGAAGCATAGATAATGCAGGTGATTAATGCTAAGCTGGAAAAAAATGAAGTTTCCTTGCTCGCTAGATACCCAAGTAGGAGCGGAAATACGATCGCTTATCGGAATGTGAATTGCACTGACCGGACGAGCGTATTTATATAGACTAAAACAAGCTGAAGAAGTTAATAGCCACAAAGTGATTTTTCTCATTCCCGCAGGGTCAAAGGCCACTTTGCAATATGTGACTTCTCTAAAATATATATTAAAAAAATAAATTTTAGCCCCCCATGCTCTCGGTTGACTTAGTATAAATGAACTTCGCCTCTCGATAAAAAAACATCATGATAAAACTTATAGTATAATGTCATCCCGGCTCTTCGTGACCAAATTTCCTTTCTAATGAGTTTACACCTTCCGATATCTACCTTTCACTGGTAAATGCTTGAGTTAACAGGAAGGGTAAATGATGTTTTGTAAAAACGCCAATAAATCTCATGATTACAGACTGTGGCGACTACTCGTACTACTTACATTGTTTCCATCACAGTTTGCGCCTGCACTGTCGCTGCTGTTGCCAAGCAGGTACAGTCCTGGTGAACGTCCTCGTTTCCCTTTGCGCTTATTTTGTAAGCTGTTGCTTGCCAGCTCGTAGAAATCTGTCCCCATTCGTTAAACGGTTTGCCTCAAATACCTCCTCATTCAACATCTTTCACTTCTAACTCCTCTCTTTTTTTTCTACTTCATATTCCTTCTTTCATTCCGCCTCAATACAGAGTATCAAACCAGAAACGCCCTTCTAGCTAACCTTTTATGCCTTTCATTTTTTCAAGCCTCCCTTTGTCTCTTTCGTCTACACCCTTTCTGCAGCTGCCAGTTACTTCTGCCGCTCTTTGACTCCACTTCCCAAAACAATAGATGAGACATTCCGCGCAGCACTCCCGTTTTCTCCTCTCTGTCCGAAACACGAGGTGAACTGAGGCGCGGTAGGACGGTTATCAGGCAACACCACGCGCGGACGAACGAGGACGCGGCCGTGTTTGTCTCTCATGCACAGCCTATAGGCCCGTATTCAGTGCAAGCGGACAGTACGAGAACTCGTCAGGTGTGGAACGTGAACTTCGTGTAGTGCCTTTGCAGCGCAGTGCCTTTGCAGCATAGCGCTTTTGCAGCATAGCGCCTTTGCAGCATAGCGCCTATGGCGCGTAGTACCTTTGCAGCATAGCGCCTATGGCGCGTAGTACCTTTGTAGCATAGCGCCTATGGCGCGTAGTGCTTTTGTAGCATAGTTCCTATGCAACATAGCGCTTGTGCAGCATAGCGCCTTTGCAGCATAGCGCGTATGGCGCGTAGTACCTTTGCAGCATAGCGCCTTTGCAGCATAGCGCCTATGGCGCGTAGTACCTTTGCAGCATAGCGCCTATGGCGCGTAGTGCTTTTGTAGCATAGCGCCTATGCAACATAGCGCTTGTGCAGCATAGCGCCTTTGCAGCATAGCGCCTTTGCAGCATAGCGCCTATGGCGCGTAGTACCTTTGCAGCATAGCGCCTTTGCAGCATAGCGCCTATGGCGCGTAGTGCCTTTGCAGCATAGCGCCTTTGCAGCATAGCGCCTATGGCGCTTAATACCTTTGCAGCATAGCGCCTATGCAGCACAGCGCCTTTGCAGCACAGCGCCTTTGCCGCGTAGCGTCTTTGCCGTGTAGTGCCTTTGCTGCGTAGTGCCTTTGCCGTGCAGTGCCCTTACAGCGTAGTGCCCATACAGCATAGTGCCTTTCCCGCGTAGTGCCTTTGCCGCTTAGTGCCTTTGCCGCGTATTGCCTTTGCACGGAGACATGCGGTAAAGGTGCAGAACCGCCTCCACCTGCCCTCGGGCCCACCACCACTACAGCGTCGGTGAGCAAGAGGGGAGGAGCGTTGATCGATTTCCAATGTCGCGACGCGCGACTACGCGCACACCTCGAGGCAATACGTGAGCGTGTTCGCGAAGGCGGAAAATCTGCGCCGTGTTCAACTTCTTTTGGCTTTATAGCGGCTGTTGGGTGTGGGGCTTTGTAGAGGGCAGGTGCCGTCAGCGTCGGTGTCGTCTGCCGTTACTATAAGACTTCCGCGTTCGCTTTACGGGCAGTCCGCATTGAAATGTTTCGTAAAGAACGCGTATATGGTATCGTGTGAACATGGAGTATCTAATGTGATATGAAAAAGGTACGCAAAGTACCTACGCTTTCTAAATGTTTTTGATGTCTTGTATCCTCATGATTTATAAATGATGAGGATGATGTCATGCGATACAGACCACGTGTCAATTTCGACTTTTCCTTACCCTATCGTCTGTAGAGGCTCCGTACATGTCATGCAGTTTTCATGTATGCGCCAAAGAAAAATTACATTTATGTCGCCAGATTAGGTAAAATATTTCCATGTCCCTGTGAACACTTCAAATCAGCGCTGGTAAGCGCCTCACACCAATCACGGGGCCTTCGAAAAATGTATTGCGGTCGAACATGTAGACAAAACGCCAATTGTAGCGAAGCAAACGCAGTGCTCTGCATCAGGTAATCCCCGAGTGTGAATGTCAGAGTTAGATAATGTAATCAATATTCGGAATATTAAAATATTACACTCCCATCAATCTTCGCCCCATCTTCCTTGATTCGAGTGAACAACCTGTTGATGCTATCCGCATGTTTCCCTTGCGCCTCTGAGCGATCGTACATCAAGCAGTCATAACTTCAGGCTGGCTTAACGGCAACCTCGCCGTTCCCTTTACGGGCTGCCAGAAACTGCCGGACAAATAGCTGGCAGCGTGTTCGATTTTACGCGTTGCCCATTTCATCTGCATGACATGCAGAGCAATAAAGTGTTTATCGCAGCCGCCGCAGACCTCACGAGTTGCCGAAACTTGCGGGTCAAGGTCCGTACGAAAACTGCAATGCGACGATGGCGATGGGAATGGGGTTGACGAACTGAGGACTTGGCCTGTGGACATTTGTTTGAATTTTGAACGCCGTAAAGAAGAGCAGGATGATGGTTGCAAACTCAATCAGCGTGGTTTTGCAACAGGGCTTGCCGTAATATTGCAAGCCATTTTCTATTGCACCCTGCTTTGGTCGAAATGTATGCAATGAGATATTCCCAACCTGACTACTACGTTAGCTTCGTCGGACCGCGTGACCATCCAGCTGGGTGCTATTTGGCGAAAATAAACTTTAAATTTTTTTGATTCCTTCGGTGCAAAGATGTCACAGCAAGAGTTTGAGCGATGAGTCCCAAAATGTACTGCAGTAAAAAAAAGTGTCCACGTATCTTTAGCTCAGCCCAAAATCCCTTTTGAAGCTGGCGATAAATTGCAGTTTCCACTTTCATTTATTTCATAATCACATCATTTATTTTTCCAGGTAGTAGTGGTAGGATCACTACTTTTACTGTACTACCACTGCTAATACCGCTAGTTGTACACTGCTACTACTGGTAACATTACTGACACTTCGGATCCTACTAATTATTACGCTATTCTAGTTTTCACAACTACGACCACAGACACTGCTAGTTCTGTAACTGCTACTGCGATTACAATTGCCACAACGTAACTTAGGGTGAAGCCATCGCATAAAGTAAGGAAATTTTTCTTTCTTCCTTCCTTTCTTTCTTTCTTTCTTCCTTTCTTTCTTCTTTCTTCCTTTCTTTCTTTCTTCCTTTCTTTCTTTCTTTCTTTTTTTCTTT
This sequence comes from Amblyomma mixtum, assembly GCF_055824585.1. Classification (NCBI taxonomy): domain Eukaryota; kingdom Metazoa; phylum Arthropoda; class Arachnida; order Ixodida; family Ixodidae; genus Amblyomma; species Amblyomma mixtum. The sequence continues at coordinate 96,514,821 of NC_143020.1, forward strand.
TGTTATTTCCTTCCTTCTTTCTTTCCTTCTATTTTTTGTTCTCTCCCTCTCTCTTTCTTTCTTTCTTTTTCTTTTTATTCCTGTCTTCGTTTTCTTTCTCTCTTTCCTTTTTCTTCCTTTCTTTCTGGCCTTCTTCCTTCCTTTTTTTCTTTCTTTCCTTCTTCTTTCACTCCTTCTTCCTGTCTCTTCTTTGTTCCTTTTTCTCTTCCTTTCTCTCTTTCTTTCCTTCCGTACTGATGCTGTTGGCCCTGTGAGCGCCGATACAAGGGGGAGAAATCTACTTAGCGTACAGAAAAAGACGGACAGTTTTCATGTCGCAGGCGGGCATTGGCTGAGGCTTCCCCTATATTGGAATCACTTGCCTTCGCGCCTTATGCGCGAATATATGCGTGCGAATCCGTGGAGCGGGCAGTCAGAGAGCAAGCCTGAGTGCATTCCCGTGAAAAACAAAGCTCACCCTGTTTCCAGGAATTCTAATTCTGTTATCCCTAACACGCTGTGGCATTTGGAAGTGAGGAAAAAAGGAGAGGGAATAGAAAGGGAAAAGAAGCCTAGGAGAAGGCCGGATAAATATTTGTTTGCCATTTTATTAATTTTTAAATGCCTAACTTCATTTATCCGTTTACACAAACTCCCAGTTTCCTTACGTTCTCTAATCCCCCTTCTTCGAATCCCCAATTCTCATTTTCCTCAAAATTCCCCTCAGAATTTTCAACGCGCCAAAAAAACAAAAAACAAAAAGTGGATTACTGTAGCACGTAGAAGCAATTTGTTATTGTTTTATTTTTGTTTGTACAGTAAACTTCTCGCTGTTCTGTGCTGTGTCAAGTGTAGTGGCATCAGGCGCAGCTCCGGTACTTAGCTCTTCCAGTGGAGTTTTTACCTCTGAGTGTGTGTGTTTTTTTTCTTTCGGCGTCAATTATTTATTTATTTATTTGCATTTTTTTCACCACTCCCTGCAAAGCTGTTAATGCATTCGGGTTGCCCCTTCGGAGTGCGCCTTGCATTAAAGGCGTCAGGAGTAATGGAAGGATGGAGGCTTGGAAAAGAAGAGCGACCACGCAGCAACAAAGTGGTTGGCGCCAGCCGAGTGCTGCGACAATTTTGTTTTTGTTTTTTAAGGCGGAAAAGCGTCGAGTGTTAAGTGTTGCGACCAGAAGACGCAACACTTAGCACAAACAGGACGCAAGTCTTTCCGCCTGGTTCTTACTTTCCATCTTGTCTTAATGTCTTCTTGGGCTTCTCAGGCTTATCCACTTTTGTTGCTTGTCATTCAGACGAGGCTGATTGCTCCAAGTTGGAAAGAAAAGCACTTGATGAAAGGTTTGCGTCACGTTTATTTGTTTACTGATTCATAAAGAAGTCCGTAGCACCGAAGGCAATGCAGTGAGCAGATTTGAAAATGAAGAATGCAAATTTCTGACACTTCTGCCCCTAGGAAGAGTAAAAAAGTATTCAAGACAAGAGACAAGCAAAAAAATTATTTTTACTTGAGCTTTCACGACACTGAAAAGAAAGCGTCATTAGTTGGGACCAATACAACACAATTAGGTAATCTATTCCAGTCCCTAAGTCTCTTTCGAAAGAGACGCATTCTGAACAGTTTAGTTTTCGTAGTAAATTCATCAACCTTAAAACCATCGCTGTATTTGCTAGTTGTACGAAAACAAAACGGGCTTTGTTCTTTAGGAATAAAATAATGTTGACCCCTTCTAAAGGCGTTAAAGAACCCCAAGTGGTTGAAATTTCCGGAGCCCTTCACTACGGCGTCCCTCATAGCCCTAGTTGCTTCAAGACGTTAAAACCCAATAAACCAAACCAAACCTTCTAAGGGTTGCCACACGGTTAACGGTGTCCAGTATTTATTAGAGCAAGCTGTCGATGCTGGCAGCAGTTATCCCAAGTTAGATGTGTTTAGTAACGTATACTCAAACAAAAATGGTCGTAAAATGTCAACGTTTTCGATAGAGGCGAAATTCTATAGGCCCGTGTAGCGTGCGACGTCAGTGCAGGTTAAAAACCCCAGGTGGTCGAAATTTCCGGAGCCCTTCACTACGACGTCCCTCATAGCCTGAGTCGTTTTGGTACGTTAAATCCCATTGAAACCAAACCGGAATGCCAACGTATTTAATTTTAGCTTTTGAAGAGCTTGCTAATGTGTGCTATTAAAGAACTTGTTACTATGAGCTATTTAAATAGGGCTGATTGAGCATCTTTTTTTTGTTGAAAAACTTGTATACATAATCGACCAGTACAAATTATGAACAGTGAAACTCTACGCTCCCATTAAAAAATCACTCAATGTTTGTATGCATTTTTTCATGTGCTCGCCTCGTGTCGTCATTGCAGGGGTGCTAGAATAGGTATGGCTAGTTAATTATGTGATCTAATAAAGACTTATAATATTTTTTATGCGCACCTGTTTCTCAGGCATTCGAGTGAACGTTTATTGAACTTTTGCAGGTTCTAGAACTAGGTTGAAGCGCATTCAGACACCAAGCCAACACCAAATAGAATTCAAGAAAACGCAGTCACATGCCTGGAAAAGCGCTATCGTCCAATACTATGTTACACTGTGTGCCAGAAAAAGATGTTGCAAAGGGCGCATGCAGATGTGTCCCGTACTTGTCCATTATCTGAAGGACAGCAAAACGAGCATGACATACAGTGAAAAAAAATTAAATACAATTGAACAGTTGCATGCTGAGGTTGATGTATTGGATTCACGGTTGAAGACATGGACAAACTTAAGAGAAACATGTTTACCAATTGGGAGACTTTCTCAAAAAAAATTAAGCGTTACACTTTTTTTCTATTCATTTTTAGTGCTTTGCAATTAAAATGAGTTGTTAAATTAAACTATCAGCTCCGACAAATTGAGTTCCTTTAGGAAACGTTTGCAATACATCTTACTTTCATTACGAGCATTGCAGCCAGCACGAAGTTCGTACTATGCTCTTCACTGAGAATGTATAGGGAAGCAAAATTAGGAGTAAGTCAATAAAAATTCTTTATAGTGAAGTTATGATATAAAATATATTCCTAGTGCCTGAAAAACTGACATTACTATTGTTGCTCCCACAGTATTCTGCTTGATCAGCATATTGTATTGGACATGTGACCATGAGAAAAGATAACATAAGTTCATTCGTTGACGATGCCAGCTCCTCGGGCATCAATTTTTTCGTTGTGCTTTAACCGACAGCTCTGAATTACCGCCGACACTAAGGAGCTCCAAGTCTGTTGCAACCGTTCCCAGACGTCCATTGCGTTCGCTTCACAAATACTGTCCACTAGAGTGGCAATTTCTTTGCGTAGTTACTAAAGTGTGCTAAAAAAAAGAAAAAGAGGGTTGTTCACATCACTCTTCACTTAAGAGCAGGGGGTATTCACCTCGCCTAAAATTCCAGACAGCGTTGATTAAAAACCTCGGAAAACAGTCTGTCCCGTGACATCCATCGCTGGAATTCAACATCCCATTTAGTCGGTGCCTCACGGCATTCACTTTCATGCAGCCGATCGGCATAAAGCAGCGTTCCTCTCTTCAGAAGCGAGGAAAGGGGCAGGTACTGAAAGGGGTTCCCTGTTCGAATCCTCTGCATATAAAATAAATATAAAAAAAACTTCAAAAGTGCATAGGCGAGAAAGCGATGAACGATTCCAATAGAGTAGGTAGAAGAAGGTTGGAAAGCCGAGTGTTTCGTAACCAAAGGCCTCGCGCGAAGATCGACACTGCGCAGTCGTTGCTCGGGCGCCCCCCCCCCCCCCCCCCCAAGAAAAAAAAAAAACAACGAGAGAGCTAGATTCCTGCATCCGCTTTGCGATTTACGAACGTGGCTCGTACGCCTTCCTGCTGTTCGCTTTCGAAAGGCGCGACGAAGTGTGACGAAAGATATTCACGCTTCTCAGGCGGCTTATAGAGAGAAGAAACTGGAGAAAGAATTTTTAAGCGAACGACAATTCGGAGGTCCTTGTACCGTCGGGCGACAGAACTTAATACCGTTTGTGCGCGTAGTCTTTCCTGACTGCTGAGACAATACAGAGTGATTGGAGCAGAAGTGATTTATGGAAATGTTGTAAAGCGAAGACGGCACGTGAAAGGAACTACCCCGAACAGCTGCGTTTGATATGTGTGAATAGCAAGAAAGGCATGGTATCTTGATAAGGTGCGGTGAAGTCATCGGAGGCAAGCTTGCTGATGCTTCGCTCTTGGACACGCTACGAATTAGTTCTAGTGAGCGAAGGAGCTTGTTTTGTATTTGTTTCGTTTTTTTAACTACATGGTCTCTACTGAAACGGCTGCGTACTGGTTTTCGAATTTCGACATTGCAGGTCTACAACCACGCTTCTATATAGTATAGGGGGGCTGAAGAGGCACCGGTTTCTTTTGTTCATTTATAAGTACCTCAAAGGCACCATTGGAGGGGTATGACATTAGCGGGTGGAACACTCAGCAAGTGATTTTTTTTTTTTTTACGGATGATCTGGAGGACGATGAGTCGAGTTAATTCACTACGGCGTTTGGCAAGTCATTCCATTCACTTGGCATATGAATTAAAAATTATAACAAATGCGCAGACATCTGGGCAGGGGGAGGGTAAATGGCTTTCTCGTGGTTTGTGCGGTTCGAAATGCGGTGGAAGAGGCTGATTATTGATTTAAGAAATAGATAATAGTAGAATTTCGAAATTGATAGGGTGGTAATTTTTTGGCAGTTAGCTATGCTTGTGAGGTTAGCATTACTTTTTAGTTCGGTGACACTAACACCATAAGAACAGGCCGGGAAGATGAATCTTGGAGAGCGATTCAGTGCTGCTTCGAGGCTAGTAGAAAGCTTATTTTGATGTAGGTCTCAAACCGTGCCTAACGTATTCTAGCCTGGGAGGAGGAAGTGTTGAATAAGCAAGGGATTTTACTTATTTGGATGCTGTCGTAGTGTTTGTTGAAAGTAACCAAGAACGCGATTTGCATCGTTAGTAGCCTGAGCTGTATGGAAGGACCAATTCAGATCGGGGTTTATATGAGCGCCTAAATATTTATGTGTTGTTCATACAAATATCTTTGTGCTCCTCACACCTTCGGGGCTCTCTTATCTACACCGAAATCCCAGTAGCAGTGCTCGGTCTTGCATCGAAACTTCAAAGCGAACCAAAGACGACCATAACGTCTTTGCTATGAACTTTTTGCATGGTACCGAAATATTTTGAATCGGATTTACACAAGACATTAAAAGACTAAATTATGACTCATTACAAAGCACTTCAAAAAAGAGCCGTTCTATTATTATATAGTATTACAGTTGCGAACTCCGAGTCAATGAATTATGTGCAAGTTTTGCGAAAAAATTTCTCACTTTTACGAGCTCTGTAAGCTAACGAGCCGCAGATGAAAGCGAATGAAGCTGCTTGACTGCACAAAAGCGAATACCAGTTGTAAGTAATGACAGAGAGCTGGCTGTTTTTATGGTCACCTTTACGCGTACATTCTTTGACCGGCTTTCTACGTCAGCGACTTTCAGTGTCTGCGCAGTCAGCTGTCTTGAACAAGGCCGCAAGGAAACCAGACGACAGCGTGCCTGTACCCAGTGGTGTCGGAACCTGCACCGGAAGCTGACGTCAGCCCACGTGGTGGGCCGGAGACATCTGCTGACGTCAGCAGAGCTTCCGGTACTATCGACCAAAGTCGTCTGGCGCGGTGGACTGCTCCCGACAGTGGGACGTGGCGTGAAATACGTTCCTCAGCTGGCCGGCTCCTGACAACAAAACCTGGACGTTGTAGACCCATAGAAGTTCGGGTGAAATGTTGGCACTGTTTGGTGCAAACACTTTCTCGAAAACGTCAAGCTCAGGAACAAATGAGCCCGGAAGCATTGCACTGGCTAGAAATGGAAAAAAATAATTCTTATTTTGGCTAGAGTTTGAACGCGTAAAGAAAAAAAATTGATGCCACGTCCCGCTCTTCCGGTCGATACCACCGGAAGCTCGGCTTACGTCAGCAGATGTCACCGGCCGACCAGGTGGGCTGACGTCAACTTCCGGTGCTTCCGGCGCAGGTACCGGCACCGTTGGGGCAGGCGCGCTGTCGTCTGGCTTCCTTGCGGCCTTGTTCAAGAAAAAACATAAAATAAACAAGTTGACAGTCATTGAAATGAAGAAAGAGGTACGGAAATTTGATTGTCGCCATGAATGAGCTGATCAGAGAAGGAAATTAATGACGGCGTATTTTTTTTCTTTTTTCTTCTTCTTTCTGCATACTTACCCTCATTGAGAGTTGCATTTCGTTATTACCTTCTTAGTTTAAATCATGGCTGGCTTTCTTGTAATACACGCATGCGACGCGGATCCGTGGCGATGCTAAGAGAACGCCTTGTTTGCTATTGTTGTTTCCCTCATAAAATGTCACATACCCACAAGGGAGATTGGCCATAACCAGGTGGTGACACGCCTTGTTTATTCCCATGACTTCGTCTACGTCTTCTACGTTTTGTCTGTCACATACAAACATTCTATCTCGTTCCTTGTCTCGCGACACCTCCCCACCTGAAAAGAAAAAACAAAACCAAACAAACGTGCAACATTAAAACCTCCTTGCAACCGAACACAAATCTTGGTGCTTCAAGGATATAGTCGAGCAAAATATAGTACACTCAAGCTTCTCATATACTGAAGTAATTCAAGAGTCCTTCAATAGCATTAACAAATTGAAGGAGGGCATACTGCACGTTTCTGTATATTTGGAGAGTAAAAACAATCGGAGCAAACCAAACTAACAAGCACTGTTATACTTCCTGTTCTTCCATAAATGTTTTCCACGGGATGTTGGCTTGGAATTGTGGCTACGAACTGCCGTTTTATAGCGTAGTTCTACACACCCGGATACAATTTTGGAAAGCGCATGCTGGTTATTTGACCTTCAAGATGAGGCAAGGTCAAAGCGGGGCTTAGTCGATTTCGCTACTGTTTAGCTATGTGCCTGAGCATATATGTCACATAATCAACCCTGAGTTTGGACCATTGGTTAGTTATACAGATATGTCGACTAATTATAGGCCGAATTAATTACCATAATTAGTCAACCGCAGTTAATAACAAACTGCGGTATATCATCGAGTCATGTACGACTGGAAAGCTTAGGTTAAGTGCAAATGCGCGGGGCTAGTTAGCGGCCCGTATTAATTAGTTATTTGCTGTTAAATCCAAACTGCGCCTTAGCACCTAGTCATAAACCGTTGGAAAGCTTAGGTAAAGTGTGAATGTACTGCGCGAGTTAGCTACGCGAATTAATGGGCGTTAGTTAATTGCAATGAAACTCAAAACCAATCATAGCCACAGAGTTCTCTACTAGTTAGGTTTAACAAAGTTTAACCATTGCCAACTTTTTGGACTATGTCTTGCAGACAGAGAGCTGACGTGACGTACTAGCAGAGTGGGCAATTGTAGAGGAAGGGAATCAGGTTGCAGAGGAAAGAAAAATAAATCCGCTGTTCGTGCAGAGTTTTATGTGTTATCCACACCCCCATTACATACTGCATTTCAGAGGAGGTTTGGCTTAAAAGTATCGAGTATGTCGCATTTACAGCAGAGAAAAGAGCAACGAGTGGTTATGTGAACGAAGATGCATAGTATTTAACAAGAAAAAACACCTTGCATGAATTTCGAATAGAGCGCTCAGTTTAAAAAAAAAAGCAACTCCGTGTATGGAGCGGCGCACCGTTCCAAAAGCATTTCGTCGTCATAACAAAGCAAGTCTCCAGCCATTTATATATCTACTCGCTGTCCATAAATCACAAAAGAAACACTGGTGAACTAGTAGTACACTAACTGAACATTTTCTCACCGGCACAGAAAGAGAAAAAAGAACGAGCAACACAAAAAGGAGAAAATAAATTGTTGCCAAGAAGCACAGCGGTGTATTTGCGTGTACTACGTTTCTCACGGGTTGGGTAGCACGAAATAAATCCTTTCCGTCAAGACTACGTAAAACCCTTTCCCGACACCTACAATCCAGGAGACGGGTGCCACGTTTTATCCCTTGTCACTGGTCTCAGTGAGATCTTTATCTACGTCTTATTTTCTATATCTTCTTTTTCACTCGAGGATAAACTAAGATGACAGCAGAGAAATAATGGTTTGAAAGCGTCTCCCCTCCATCCCACTATTCATTTTAGAGTAAAGCTCGCAAGCGACAAAATGAAATACCTGACAGGTCGAGGGATGGCTGCAGCACTTCGTATTTGTAGCTGAGAATGGCACACGCCTCGACTGCATTGCGCGAAACATGCGCAACGGAAACACACCCTTCACCGGATAGCAATGTAGCTCCGAATATCCCTATACCGCAGCTCGGGATCAGTGAAAATTCAACGCCAAGAGCTCTCTTTCTTCTACATTTAGTGTTCATACAAACACAATTCCGACTGACCTTCCCTGGGCGTTTGCGGGATTTCGAAATCTGTGGGCAGCTGTAAATTGCTGTGTCCATAATTTTTTTTAACTTTAGCGCATACTGTGAGAAGTGTTTTCTTTTTTTTCGCACTCGAAATAATTTGGCATTGATTGCGATAGCTGCTTGTCTTGCATTTGCCTATCGCATTTAGCAATAATGAGGTCATTCATCGAAATTTTTCACGCTTTGATGATTATTATTAACCTGACTACATTCACTGCAGGGCAAAGGCATCTCCCATGTCTCTCCAATTAACCCTGCCTTTCACCAGTTGCAGCCACCATATCCCCGCAAACTTCTTAATCTCATCCGCACACCCAACTTTCTTCTGCCCTCTTCTGCACTTTGCCTTCGCTTGGAATCCACTTACTTGCGCTAATAGAAGGGTGTATTGACTTGATGAGATTCACTGGTTACTCACATTAGTTAAACACAAATGACGTTTCGGGGGCGCTACGGCTCCCTTTTTCACAATGAGCAACTGGGTGCACGTCCCGGATTTTTGTAGCGGTTAGTATCGTTGTTAGAGCTTTCGCGTAGATAGGGTTCAATGTGACATCTTTGTTATTTATTGTGTTAGGCGTAGTCTGGATGATTAATGACTCGAGATTTTGGAGGGCTGATACATTTTTTTCCGTTGTCGCTATATCTGCTTCACTCGAGTTGATTTCTTGGCTAGTCTCTTGCGCATGCTCCGCGGTAGCGTTCGTTGTCACTTTTCCTTTTTGTACATCGTACTGATGTTCTTTCAGGCGTGTCGTGAAATCTTTCGTCTCGCCTATGTAACCTGAGCAAGAGTCGGCGCAGGCAATTTTGTAAATCACGCCAGGAAACTTGGCACGATGGAGCTGGCCTTTCACGTTTAAAGGCTAATTTCTTATCTTGCTTGTTGGGCCGTAGCGCTCCCAAACGTCATTTGTGTTTGACCACGGTCAGTGACCAGTGAATCTCATCAAGCTATGATTCCTGACCAGACGACTTTTTCAGTCGTTTCGTTGTGCTCTTGTTCTGCTGCATAATTTACACCGCTACCAAGTCTGTAAAAAGAACTTCAGTTTTTGTCAAAAGTCATCAGGCCGCAGGGTTTTCTTTCGAGCCCCGCAACGTAAAAGCTGCAATACCTAGGTATCTACCTGAAATAACTCAGGGTGAGAACAATTCTTCATTTCTGTACTTTGCTCCTTTGGATATTGAAAGGGAGCCGTAAGTGTTCCACCACACTACTTCGAAAGAAAACCGTTCGGTCTCAAAAATTTTGACCTACACTGTACGTCCATCAGACGATGCAGTAACAATCTTGTGAAGTGTGATTTGCACCCATAAACGACCTCTTACTTTTTTTCCAATCTAAAGATTAGACTGCGGCCAAGAAGTTGACTCCTTCAGTAGGTCTCAGTGAGCTTGTCCCATTAAAATTGCCTAGGCCTGCAGTGGAAGAGACGGAACCGTTCACATAACTCAATGTTAACGTCCTCCGTTCGTAGCTCTTCTAGGACAAGCACTTAAGTTTTCCGTTTTCACATTTGCTGCAGCGCCTTCATGATTTCGCAATGAAAACTCTGCCTGGCTCTCTTTCTCTCTCGCTATCGCTTTTTACCTCTCTCTCGCTATCTCTTTCTCCCATCTCTTTTATCTCAATCTCTCTTTCTCTATCCCTATCTCTTTTTTTCTCTGTACCTCACTCTGTCTCTCACTCTCTGTCTCTCTATTTATCTCTCTTTCTCTCTCTCTCTCTCTCTCTATCTAGCTCTTTCTCTCTCTGTCTCTCACTTTTTGTCTCTTACTCTCTGTCTCTCACTCTCTGTCTCTCTCTCTCTCTTTCAAGCTCGGTGTGTGCTTGCACGTGCTTACGCCCTCCTCCTGTTTGTTCCTCAGCCAGCTCTTCAACTCTGCCCATCCCTGCGTGTGGAAGTAAACAACCTTCCTTTAAACCTTCCCCCATGCAGAATTCCTCCGGGCACTAAACAAATACTCCGAAGCGGCTTTGAAACCTGCTGGTCTTCGCCTTTCTCTTGAAATGCATTCCGAATGCACTTTTCGCTTCTTTGCAAGAGGACCAAAAAGACGTATGACGAGGCGAGGAGGAATCGGAGCGAAGTGCCTTTGGAAACAACTAATGCGCCGTACGCGCGCGCTCCCACTTCACTGCGGAGGCGCGAAAATTAAACGTGAGAAGTAAAAAGAAAGACAGAGTGAAAGGCAGATAACTTCTCTCTAGCTGCCTGCGACGCTGTCACCATCGCGTTAGTTTTCTTCTAGCGCATTGGTGCTATGCAGGCAAAGCACGCTTTAAAGGCGCATTCACATGAAACTGAAGGTTTGTCAGGCGTGAGGGGGTGTAGGATGGAGAGTGCGTTTGGTTTGTAGATCGAAACGCTTTGAATCGTTTGACAGCAGCGCATATTCTGTCGACAAGCTTCCGTAGTCTCTCTACCAGGAAGTCAATAAATGCAGTGCGCCATTATAGTTGACAACGCGAGAAAGCCGCTCTAACTAAGCGATGGCAGCGTTAGGTGGCAGCTGTTAAGTAGAAAGTGTTTCCGCTGTCAAGTCAGTTGATTTTTTTTTAAAGGCTATTGACAGTAAACAGTCTGTTTCCCTCCGAGCTCTTAGCGCTCATCGATAAATGCATGAAGCGATAGAGGTCTGCCTATTTGGCCCTTGTCGAACTCTTTCCGTTGTCACTGCTGTACACAAATGGAAGCGTTTCGCAATGTGTTTCGAGTACTATTTATTGCCAAACGTAGTACATTTCCGGCTCGATATTTTGCTCATAGAACTAATGGTTGGGAACCTCTCCAACTTGCTTTGAAATCTGGAGCAATAAATTAGTGCGCACTGTCTGCATAAAGTCGGCTGGATAGTAAAGAGAGGCGTACAAATAGCCATTAGGCATTCCCTCTATTTTCTTTTTCAAGCTGGGTTATTAACGTTGGGAATTAGGCTTCGCTATCCAGCATTGTCTAAAGAAATCTGCATCAGGGAAGCAAACGTATAGTTGAACAGCGGGACCGCGAAATGGTATCGCGCAATTTTAGTCTCGTACTGCGCGTTGTAAAGCGCGCCACTCGCACAAGCCCTAATTTGTGCAGCCCGACACTGACTCTGAATACCAGATAAGACACTCTTGGTTGGAGCAACAATGGTTTCCACTCTTGGAAACGAGCAACGTATTCCGCTCAGTTATTATGAGCCAAGTTGCGATGAGAAACAACGAACGAATGTGAATTTTAAAGGAAAGTGCTTTCAAGTAGTTTTTCTAGTTGTTTAGTTTGCCTATCTTGCGAAGGCCCTCTGTGAAGACTCAGTAATTATCCGTAGCGCAGATATCGCTTTAGTAATTATCTCTAGCAGCCTGCTCCGTTCCGTGTGTTCCTAATTTCGTCCAACGAGAAAGTAGGTTAGGCCAGCGCTTGCCAAGGGGAAGAACCCATTTGCATAGAATATTATGCCAAGCCAGATGCGCAGGGAAAATTGCGTTGTTTCTTAATGACGCCTGCCCTTTAGAAAAGTGTTAGATTGTAGCTCCTTTGTATCTTTGTGTCTCGTTAGAATTCTTTAGTCACAGTCTCTCCAGAAGAAACTTTAGCGATCCAATTAAAGTTATTGGGGAGACGAGTGCAGCACCATACGGGAGTACTGATGGCAATGCCGCTTTTCGCGCGGTTCGCTTTTCGATTTTTGCATTGGAGCGCAGTTGTATGTGCGTTTCTATATCCTCATGCTGTTTTTATTTGTTTTGAACATTATTCAATAGCGACGATTCTCTGCGTATGCATCCACTACTTTTTTCGCCTACAGTAATGTCTGCGTATTTCAAACTACTTAATGTCTAAAGTTAGAGCGTCATCAGTATAGGTTTCATAACTGGGCCGAGTATTACGGTGTGTAATGTAGCATCTCACTGAAACATCAGCTTTGCGTGGCAAAAGAGTTTTTCTGGTCTGTGGTTATATCAGGGTGCATGCAAATAACACTGGTAACAGCTCAGGACAACGAACTATATAATATACAGCTGAACCTTTTGTTTCAGTCTTTCAAACGCTTTTTACCTGTGAGCAACTGAACGACCACTAAATCAATTAAACAACATCCATTGGACCATCAAGGCCAGAAGATCCTAGCTCCAGCAAAAGCCTTTACAATCAAATTATCCTCTGTGAGGAATAAACAGTTCAGATACAAAAGAGAACTTAATGTGTATTAAAATAGCGAAGTATGCTTAAGCATAGCGGCTCTGTTAGGCAGTCTGAACATGTTTTCAGGTTACTCCAGCTCTCTTTTTTGCAAACGCTTTGTCGCAGTATTTTGTTTGTAAATCTCGCAGGTGATATTGAAAACTAGTAGTTAATGGACGCCAACTTGCCGCTACCGCGGCCTAGTTGAGATCTTAGGCTCTTCAGCGAACCCAGCGGAACATGCTCTTGAAGCTCTTTTCTTTCAATGAAGGGTACACCCTTGTCATGTGTTCGTATTGAAAGGACGGAATCAAAGCCATCCCTACTGCCCGCCCACAAACTTTCGCCGGGCATTATATGTTCTGAGGGGGAGTGTCACCACTTGCTAGCATGTCAACCTCGAAATGTTTTTTTTTTTTTTTAAGTCTCAAATTAAACGACCCTCTCGGCGGCCTTGGTGGGTACAAGCTCACTGTCCGTTGGCTCGGAATCCGAAGCCACATGCTCCCATTTCCATTCACCGCTGCAGTAGACTCTCTTGTTCAGCAGCAAACCCTTATTACATTCTTCTTGGAGTTGGTGCACCCCTGTTTTTAAATTTGCCGATTGTTCCTTACTGCCAGCGCCATGTACCCTGCGTTTCTTTTATTTGAACTTATTTCATCAGCGACTACTCGACGGTAATGTCTGTACTGCTGGGACAGGCTCCATGGGCTGCGCGATTCAACGGCCGAGCCACAACGATGCTGTAGATGGTTCCGAAAATCACTAAGGCTTCTCATTCGGAACGGTACGGAGCAGAGAAATAATACAACAGCAGAAAGCTACGCCTGAAACTCTTATCAAGTTGTTTTGTAATTGGGGCGTGCATATTAGAGAGAAAACACTATACAGAGCGCTGAAAACATGGGGCGTTGCTGTGTTGTGTTCTGTTTTCTGGGATTCAGCTTTAATAAGGCTCTTCCTGCATACCACTGTTGGTCTCTCTTCTTCTGTTCGTCTTTTTTCTTGCATTTTGTTTTTCTGTGCAAAGTCATTCCAGCATTTCTTTGCCCTCATCAGAGCACTTGAGGATGCGACATCGTTCTGCCCAACTCTGTTTCCCTTCAGTATATGTTTATTATTTTTTCTCGAAGTCTCCCTTTCTCTCTACGAGTCATGTCCATAAAAACGGGTCATCTTAGACCTTCGGTTCCTGATCGCGGCCCATATACTTTTTCTTCATTTTTTGATTTTTTTCCACTTTTGGATTCCCTTTTCTTTTATGCTTGCGATGCACGCTTCGCTCGAAAGACCGAAGCTCCTCTCTTGCTCCGTCGGCGAGGTATTCGTCCATCGCCTTGCACTCGGCGAACATTGTTTTACCGAGAAGCGACTTTATTTTCATTCGTCTCTATTTTCTTCCGACGAAAACTTCCTCCACGCGAAGGCTTCAAGCGCGTGGGGGCAAAGCACGTCTTCTCCCGTTGAGACTTCCTCCCAGGATTTCTGTTTTTGTCATACCTTAAAAAAAACAAATAAGAAAAGTTTGAACACGCCACGGATCACATCACTGCACGCGCCGTTTTCTTACGTAAGCGTACAGTTTAGACTTTACTGTAAAATTTTTCAAGGGGCACTCTTCCGAGTTTTAATCTTTTAGTGCTTTTTTTCCAAGTTTGTCGAGCTGTTTAAGGCTGTTCTCATTAACTTTATAATTGAAGACTTATGTTTCTCGTTTACTTCGTTTCCGGAAAAGCCTGTTTGGAATTCTTCGAGACCCTTTCATTCGTCAGCGCTTATTGATTTCACCTTCCCATTGTTTTTCTATTGGATCGCTCGGCGAAGCTCCAATTACTTATTTTGCGTTTTCTACTTGAACTTGATGTCTTCGCTCGAGTTTAGATGATTTTTATTTTGTTGTAATCTGTACCTACAAGAGACCGTAGGGAGTTTTCGCGAGTGGTTGCGCAACGCGAAATGCGCGAGCAATCGTTTACCTCCTCACTCTAGCTGCTTTTCCATCTGCTATGGAGCAACGGAAGACGCGCGAACTTGAATACGGCTGCTTTCTCCACCCATCTGTCTATGTGGAAATTTTCGCGAGACGCATTTAACTCAAAGAAAAAGCAGCGTTGCGCGCACCGTTTATGGCCGGAGCCCGCATGCCTTCGAGCGCTGAAATTGCAGCCAGTTACTCAATACTAAGCCCGCGCTGCGATTCCCAGCTCTCCAGCCGCCCCATTTGACGCGGTGCGCTTGCGAGCTCGTTAAACCTCGGCGTTGACCGCGGCTCGCAACGTGCCCAGTTTTTCTATTTCTGTTTGCTTGCTTCTCTTTTTTTTATATATAAATTACTCGCTATGGCAACCGTGACATGCAGTGGACGCGCACTGAACGAGCACCTGGTTATCGATGTAGTCGCAAAAGAAAAAGGAAACATGAGTAGAAGTGAAAGGAGAGCGAGGAAAGAAAGAAAGAAAGAACGGAAGAAAGAGAGAAAGAAAGAGGAAGAATTGAGAAAGATAGAAGGCAAGAGAGAAAAAAATAGAAAGAAGCAAAGAGAAAGATAGAAGGAAATAGAAAGAAAGAAAGAAAGAAAGAAAGAAAGAAAGAAAGAAAGAAAGAAGCATGAAAGAAGCATGAAAGAAGCATGAAAGAAGCATGAAAGAAGCATAGAAGAAAGAAAGAAGGGAAGAAGTAAAGAAGGAAAGAAGGAAAGAAAGAAAGAAAGAAAGAAAGAAAGAAGGAAAGAAGGAAGGAAAGAAAGAAGGAAAGAAAGAAAGAAAGAAAGAAAGAAAGAAAGAAAGAAAGAAAGAAAGAAAGAAAGAAAGAAAGAAAGAAAGAAAGAAAGAAAGAAAGAAAGAAAGAAAGAAAGAAAGAAAGAAAGAAAGAAAGAAAGAAAGAAAGAAAGAAAGAAAGAAAGAAAGAAAGAAAGAAAGAAAGAAAGAAAGAAAGAAAGAAAGAAAGAAAGAAAGAAAGAAAGAAAGAAAGAAAGAAAGAAAGCGAGAAAGGAAGAAAGAAAGCGAGAAAAAGAGAAAGGAAGAAAGAAAGCAAAACGGACGAAACAAAAAGAAAGAAAGCAAGAAAGAAAGTGTAACAATTCGAGCGAATGGACTCTTTTGCCCCGAGCCAAAATGTTGCCCGCGCGATCGCCGATTCAACAATTCATCGGCCTGTGGTATGCCAGAGCAGGCAGCACGCACTTCGATATTGCGACACTTTCGCCGGCACCGCGGCAGCGGACAAGCCATTGAGTCCGAGGGGAGCAGTTGAGATGAGTCGCCGCTATGGGCCATCGCTATCTCTGCGCCGAGGTCGAAACCGTCGGTCGCACGAAATAAAACAGAAAGGTAATTTAAATGAATAAACAACCAGGAGAGGCTTAAACGACAACCCCACGCCGCCCAAACGCGGGGCCACGAAATGTCCGCTCAGCCTCGTATATTCCCGGGTCGTGCTTGGCGGGCGATAAACAGCGCAGCTCAAATGGCGTGCAGTGAGGCTGTTGAAAACAAGCAAACAAACAAACAAAGTAATCGAAGAACAAAAATCAACGCAAACGATGTGGGAATACGAGCGGAAACATTTGATGGCGTGGAACTTCGCTACTGGTACTTCGAAGCGACGAAAAAAAAAATGAAATGAAATTAGAAGCCCTTCCTCTAAAAAAAATATGAAAGAAAGATATGAAGCAGACAGCTCAGATTATGCCGTTACGACGCGAAAGGAGGGAGATCTTCTTTCCCTTCCACCAACCGACCAACACTATGCGCCTCACACACACACACACCCCGATCTAAATCCCCAGCCTGAAATCAACCACGAGGGAAACAGCGCAATATATCAGGAGCTTGTGTACACAGCGTCGTGTCAGTTGTCTCTTCTCTTGACTGTTTCGTCTTGTTATTATTTTTTTGTTTGTGTTGATCTCGGCGTATGTGGTCGTTCAAAAGACAGAGAAACGCCGACCCGCACTTTCGAACACCTCGTGTTTTTTTTTATATCTTTTTTTTTGTTCTGTACTGGCTCAACGAAGCCACATCATCCTCTACTTCTCCTCTCTCTCCACAGCGTCCACGACTCGCAACTTTAGGCGTGTGCATGGTATTTTATTTTTCTTACGCCTTCATCTAAAGAGAAGTTCTTTCATCTCGGCTTGTATCTTTTCTTTCTGCCGTCATTTCTCACGTTTTATTCGCCCGCTGATTCTTCGTAATGTTCGCCTGCGCGCTCGTTCTCTCAAAACTGGACTTCTCAAGGGGCCGCTCGGCGTAAAATCCACTCTCTCTTTCTCATTTTTTCTTTCGCGCTCTATTACACACGCGCGCAAACCTACATATATATTGCTTCGAGGGTGTTATGAAACAAGCAAGCCCCGTGGAAGTTTTTCAAGGATATCCCTTTTTTGCCAATGGCGTCCGCTAGCGTGCTGCTCGCGAGAAGCACGGAGCGCCGACTCGTCTTCTCCTCGCGTCATTCTTGCCCACGCTTTCCCCCTCCCCGCTTTCCCCCTCCCGACTTCCTAGGCGCGTTCCGAAGAGTGGTCTGCCCTGATCGTATAACGCTGAGATATGGGTCTCTGGGCGTCGTCGGTCGGTGGCGTTGACGTTTTACGTCCCGTCCGGCTGGAAGATATCGTTGACGCCACCAGCGGCGCGCCGTGATAGGGAAGCAACAGGGAAAAAAGGGAAGATGAAAGAAAGCTAGAAAGAAAGAGATAAAGCTAGAAAGAGAGAGGGAAAGATAGAAAGACATGAATAAAGAAAGAAATGAAGGAAGGAAGGAAGGAAGGAAGGAAGGAAGGAAGGAAGGAAGGAAGGAAGGAAGGAAGGAAGGAAGGAAGGAGGGAAGGAGGGAATGAAGGAAGGAAGGAAAGAGGGAAGGAAGGAAAGAAGGAAGGGAGTGACGGAGGGAGGGAGGGAGGGAGAGAGGAAAGAAGAGAGAAATAGAGAAGGAAAGAAAAAAAAGAAAGAAATGGAAAGAAAGAAAGAAAGAAAGGAAGGAAGGAAGGAAGAAAGAGAGAAGGAAAGAGGAAGAAAGAAAGAAAGGAAGAAGGAAAGAAGGATAGGAAGAAATTGACTGAAGGAGAGAAATAGGGAAGGGGTTAGGGAAGTGACAGAATGCAGGAAATAACTAATTAAAGAGAGAAACAAGGAACGGAGGAGAGAAAGAGCGTGAGAAAAAAAGAAGGAAAAAAGAGATGTGGACGAAGCGAAAAAAAGATAAAAAATACTGGTGAAAGAAGTTACCTCAAATAAGGTAAAAGGAGTGAAGAATAAATGTACACAAGTAGTGCTCAAAGTTGTGCAGCATAGCGTTGGAGACAGTTTCGTGTTTGGTCTCCGACGGACATGTTGCGTTGTCCGGATGATGGCTCGAAGAAGAAAATAGTCGCGTGTAGCCTGAAAACAATTTCATGTGGACGCTGGGAGAGAGTGGCTCTTACACTAAATGAGACCTTAGTGACCCATTAACTAAAAACAAGTGTCCTGAAGCAGGCTTTCGCGCTGCAAACAGAATGGCACACACCCATGGGCAGATAACTGCGAGACAGCGTGGTGCGCGCTGGAAATTATAAGAACGTGTAAACCTGCATATCTTTAGTGATAGCAGGGAAACCGGCAATAAGGTTTTTGAATGAGGCTTCAATCTCATCCTTGATCTTCAGTACTTGTCGCCTACCCGTTAAGACTTCGAAGGCAGGGGAATGACATTCGATACGTTTCTGGATTCTTGTATGATTCTTCCATATGGTCGCGATTCACTTAAAAAGAGCTGAAAGAATATAATCTGCATGCACTCAAGATTGGTTATCCCGCATAGATAGCAGACAAGGGCACACAATTTTGCTGCACTTTCATTTGTAGGCTCAGGATGATCTGTATCCTGGTTGAAAATTGCCTCAGATTTGGAAACTCAGCCATTAAATAAATATCAAAGAATAAAACTGTTCTACTCCGAATTTCTCGGGAGGTGGATAAAAAAGGCTTTGGCGAGAATACTGAGCTGCAGTAGCGTGCGCACAAGCACATACAAGCTCTGACGCATACACGCATACATAACGTATGACACTAAACAGACTGGGTAGGCACAACAAAGCAGCGAGATGAATGTGAACAGTTTCGCAGAAGCGGAACACGTTAACAAAGATGTGCGTCGAAGAAAAACTAAAACGCCGCTTTGAAAGAAAAAAAATGCTCAGCGGATTATAGTTGCATGCGAACTCCACCAGGCGGCAGATAGAAGCGCGCCGGTTGTCTAACAACGCCAAGAAAAGGTGAAAGCATGCGAGTGGAAAATCTGTGAGAAACTGCGATGAAGACCTGATGGCATACAGGTAACTGCACCAAAACACAACTATACTGATCCCTTAAAGGTGCAGTGAAGAGGAATCTGAACTCGTCTTTTTGCCACGGGAACTCAATCTACACGTTCCGAGCATTCTTAGAAACTGCGACGTATTACCCTGTGTGGCCGATTTTCCTAATTAAATAGAATTAACGTCCGGCTCCCACCTTTATTTTTTAATTCTCCTCGTACGCTGGGCGGAGTCGACCAATGCGTGAAGTGCCTTTCAGCCAGCTCCGTGGAGGCTTTGCTTTTGCTTTATTTTGTTTTTTAGGTTTCCCTGAATAAATAGTTTCATTAGCAGATAATATAGCCGCAAGATAAGCCCGCAGAAATAAAAATACGCGCGGACTATTTGCTTCTACGGACTACTACGTATTACTCCGCCGAAGGCAGAGCGGGAAGCCGCCACGGTACTGGGTGAAAGGCCCTCCACGCGTTCGTCGACTCCGCCCACCGTACGGGGAGAATTCAAAAGAAAAAAAGGCGGGAGCCGGACGATAATTCGATTTAATTAGGGAAACACAGGGCAATAAGTTGAAGCTTCTAAGAATGCTCGGAACGTGTAGATTGAGTTCCCGCGGCAGATAGACGAGTTCAGATTCCTCTTCACTGCACCATTAATGCATTCGTCTAAAAGCTATTTTCTTGTGGAAAAAGTGAAGCTAATGTTCGGGGTATGTATTTAGCCCCGCTGGTGAGTTAAAAACTTAGGCGGGTTGGCGCTGAAATTTATTCTCCCACTAGTGCACTACGTTTTCCTTCCCAGTTTTCCTGTGTACTTACTGAAAATTTGCAGTGGAGCACTTCATTCGGGCATTGCCATCTCTGATACTTAAAAATAAGATAAAAGCTACTATGCATGTTTGTTTACTGCACGTCTGCGTCTTGCCAATGCTATGCAAACTGTTCGTTCGAATGCTTTATCTTTTTCAAATTATTTGAAGGACTGACGAGGTATTAGATTGCGCTAGTATCTTTCTAACACTTCGCCTGACAACTGATATGCCTCAGAAAAAAAAAATAACTCGGACACCTAATTTCATTATCTATTGGCACTGCGACAGCGTCAGAAGCTGGTAATGCCGTTAACGGAAGTAAAATCACGTCTGGTGTAGGGACGTCAATTTTCCCAAGCTAATGGGAATGCTCTGGTCTCATGACGTCACTTTCCTCAGCCACTTGGAATGCTCCAATGTGATGACTTCACTTTCTTCAGGCAATCGGAATGCTCGGGTCTTGTGACGTCAGTTGCCTCCAGCCAATGAATGAATGTTATACCGACGACGTATTTTCGCCCCATAAGGCTGCCAATAGCATCGCATTAAAAAAAATATGCAAGGGGTAGGGCGGGCAAGATAGAAACATTTACGATGCAACGTCTCTTGCTGAAGTAAATTTCGTACCCGTGGACATGTTTATGCATCCCATCTCAAAATTCCATTATAGAAGTTTTCGCGCAATTAAATTGTTTGACAGCATGCTCCGAATTGCTGCCGCTCGGAGGAGATGTATATCTGAATTATATATTCGAGCTGCCTGTCACGCTTCTATACAAGAAACAAATTATATCTTCCTCACCTAAGTAAAAACATACCGAAGCAGTGAATAGCGGCCGAATTTTCAACACTAAAAGGACATTACTCGAAGCAAGTCAGTCGCGCCGTGACTGACTGGGCGCTTGAAGGATGTCTCTCTAAATGACATCTCATTTATATCCATGTCTCCGTTGGCTGACCTGGAAACACTCATCCTGCCGGAAAGCAGAGATAGCTCCGATCAAGATCAAATAAACCTAATAAAGACATCCAACCGCTGCCATCGTATACGGTTCTTGTCACTGATAGCTAGGCCACTAACTTGAAAAGTTATCTTTCATTTCTCTTTTTCTTGCATTTTAATTTCTCTTTGTGGCCTTGAAAAGTCTCCTCGCTCTCTCTGGCGACGTTCAACGTTTTCGTCTTCTTTACTCGAGGGCTTTCCGATCCATCTTTCTCGGGCGCAGCGATCGCGGGCCCTTTCGCTTTTTTTTTCTTCACTCGCTATGATTGGGCTTCCTAGGATGAACAAGAGGAAAAAGATGCGAAGAAGGAAATTAAATCATAATTGGAATCTGGGAGCCGTTTAGTCCTCCCCATCAGTGTATTAAATAGAGGCGAGCTTTGAGAGGCGTAGCGAAGGCGAAACCACGCCCCTCCTCCCCCCTACGGGCTTAAAGAAAAGAAAAAAAGTCGCAATAATTGAGCTCCAAGCTTCGTACCAAAAATTGAACTCCGCCTGCCTGCCTGCCTGTGGTGAGGAAAGAACTCTCGGCGGTCATGAATATCTAATATACTTTCCCTTACTTTTTCTGTCTGCCACACTCTTTGTGATGGATGCCTGCGAAGTTCTCAGACACTGGCCGCATCTTTTTTACTTATTTTTTTTTCTTTCTCTCTCTCTCTCTCTCAAAGGCTCGGTAACCGTAAGGCAGTGTTCTGTATGCGGGAGCGGGAATCGCCGACGAGAGAATAAATTGATGCCTCGGGTTTAACCGAACCGTCACCGAGTTGGACAACTCTGTCCCGTGATTTAGCTTTTTTTTTTTTTAACTCTACATTCTTTTCGGCGAGGTCGCGCTATATCGAATTATTTCGAGCCCGTTCGTCTCGCTCAGTCATGTGTGGCCTGTTATTAACTTACACCCCCCCCGCCTGCTTTTTTGCTGTTCATATATTCTCCATGATTTTCTTCGAGAAGAGCATGCCTCGAGAAAGTCCCGATGAAGAACTCATCTTGTCTTGGGTTAGTTAAAGGGTGAGTTTGAATTATGTACGACACGAAAAAGTTGGTTTCTTGCGTGGTCCACATGTTAGTAGTAATGGTTAAAAGGAAAAAAACAAAGTGGGACGTCTTCGTCTCACCAATTCGGCCAACCGCAAAACTCGAATTATCCATACTGCACTGAAGAGAAGAGTAGCGTGCGAAAAAAAAAATAAATAAAAACTTCGCTGTAGAAGTTTTCCACTCCTCTCATTTCGTCATTATTATGGACCAGCGCACTCCTAGAGCGCGTTTTTGGTTTAAGTACACTGAAGATGGGGGCGCAGTCATATTCGTCGTTTGTGAAATCTGTCGATTTTAAAGCTGCCGGAAGAATTACTACTCGTAACTTTTTTGCTAAAAAAATATGTGTATAATATGTTAAACTTTTATTGCAGAGTTACAAGTAATCAGAAATTCAGGAGCTTCAGTTAATAGGGGTTGACTACTCCCGAGAATTGGGGAGTAAAATAAATGGTTTTTTGAGGGGCTTTGGGAGTGTAGGCATAAATGTTAAGGAATATGCGCCCAGCGGCAATGATTGATAAGAAGAGAGACTAGACGTGATTCGGTCTCAGATTTCCAGTGCGTAAGAAAGTGCGCGACATATAAAGGGATGCGAAATTTTGAATCTGAGTGAGTTGAAAAAAAAAAAACGGGAAGCAGACTGACAATGCATAAGCAATATTGAAAAGGGTAAATAGAAAGTGTAACAACGAAAAATTTAAAAGCGAGCCCGACTGCCTTGAATCCGAATAATTCATTAGTGAAAATGTATTCTCAACTCTTCAAACTTTGGCACGCTTTCTTCAATTTTTACTCGACAGCGTTCGCTTCTAATGTTAAACTGATTTTCTATTTTCTTGCCAACTCTTCAGAAACATAATTATTTATTCTCTAAATCTCAACCCATTATTTCATTCTAATTTCTTTTGTGACCATTTCTTCTTGTGCACCTTCCCATAGTCCTTTGCGCACTGGCACAGCAGTGTTCACTTCTCACTGGTGTGGACGTAGCCAGAGATGGATCACGTGACGCCAGGATGGTGACGTCATCGGTATTTCTTTTAGGAAGCGCTAAAACCACTGCGAACAACGATGCCATAAACTCCGAAAAACCATGGTGGATACACGCACAAAGTAAACAAGGGAATGCAAAGCCCCAAGGTGCTTGCCAACGTTTCTAAAAGAGGTCTTTTCGTCTGGGCAAAGCGCTCATTATCGGCGGATTCTAAATAGGCCCTTCACTTCGAGGAGGAAGGCCCAGCGAGAGGGTGGAAGGCGTAAATTGGAAAGGTTGTTAGGAAGGGCATCGTGAATGATGTGCAGTTATCCTAGAAAGGGACAGAAAAGGGTAGTAGGGAAAGCCGGAAGGAAATCAAGACATTGCTTGGCTTCCAGAAGCCACAAATGGTTTGGTTTACACGAGTAGCGAAATTAAGTTTCGCACAAAGTTTCATCGATGCGGCTGTACTTACATTGACATCAAAGCGTACAGTCATTGACAAAAGTTTACGGGACACTGATTTGCGGGGAAAAAAATGTATGGCGTGGAGGTCAAGCATAGCAGATTACGGAAGTGCATAGGAACATGAGGAGACATGCGTGCTCCATCTGCTACAAAAATACAATCTGCCTGTCTACTCAGGCAGCGCAGAAATAATTTTTTTCCCGCAAATCCGCATCCCGAAAACTTTTGTCCATGTCTGTACAAGCATGCAATATTTGCGTCTTACTTTATGATCGAGTCGGCCAGCTGATTAAAATTGGAAAAAACAATCGATGAGACACCCACGTCCACAGCGGTTAGTGTATTTTTGATCAGATAGCCTGCTCAATGTGCTGAACTTGCGCAAGTTTCTGCTGACTATTGGATAAACGCCAAATAAAACTAGAAAAAAAAACTTTGAGTCGAGGAGCTGTCGTTAGGAATCATACTCGCGAACTAAAGTCCCACCATCTCAATCTTTTTCGTGCCTGTCGATAGTTCCTGCCCCAATGCGTATTACACCTTCGTCTAGAGATGTCGCGCTGGTGGAACAATATTATCCAGGATGTCCTGGTACCCCTTTTTCTCGAAGCAAAGGGAGCGGATATTTTTCCAGCATCCTCGCCTTCTTTGGCTAATACTCACCGACCAGCTGGTCGTCTGCTGCACGGCCGATGAGGAAAAGGAGTTTCTCAACGGACCTCATGAAGAAACGATCGACACTCGTACATGTTTTACAGCTACAGAAAACTCGCACGCTTAACTATTCCTAAGTTCTGCCCTCACTAAAAACCCTGCAGTACTCTGGAAGCTTTGCAGCTCCAACCCAAACATTGTCGGGGTCGCGAAACCCGCCTAAGTGTCCGTTCATTGTTGGGAACTGGTTCCACCTGCGCCCAGTGGCGCCGGCTTTCGGCAACCATGCAACTTCGATGGCAATAAATGTCGCAGTCAGCGTGATCGTCCAGTCAGAAATCTTTTCTCATCTGAGAGCAAGAACCCCGACTGACCGCCGCCGCGATACAGCTTCCGCAGTACTGCACGTTTTTATGTCACCTAGAATAAACACTACATACTCCGTCTCGCAACGCACTCACGGCGGGCTGGAAACTCGGGATGCACTAAGAAGCGACGGTTTCTGGAAGTGCTCCCCCGCTTTCAAAGCACGCAGCCAACTGGAGACCGAGAAGTCCTGGAGCCTGCTGCCGCGAGCTCGTAGAGCTTCTCTACGACCGCAAGCAAGTTTTGAGACGTAGCATACATCTCTCCTTACTCACTTCCTAAACTTTCTCAGCGCCGTCTTCCTCGAGTACCCGAGCACGTCGCGAAACTCGTGTCCACCCCTTGTAGCCATAATACGTCACGTTCGTTCGCATTCGTTAGTCCCCACTCCGAGCACCCATTCTCTACGCTCGAAACTGCACATTCCGTCTCATGCTCAAACCAAACTTGGAGAGTTGGCGGTTGTTTTCGTTCCCAAAGTTATGTACATATAGTCCGGGCTCGCACCTTCCTGGGCAGTTTCGTGGTTGAAGGAGTGGACGCAGATAGTTGCGGTCTGTGAAAAGTGGATGAAGCTTTTCACACTAACGAAAGCTCCCGATGTAACCATGCTGCTACTGGGTGTTCATAAACAACGTTTTGGTTCGTCTACCGAGAAAAAAAAAGTGTGTGGTAAGTGAAGAACAGAATCTGCGTGAAAGGAACTCCTTCGTTAGGTTCGCTTTTTCCAAGTATTCCTGTCTTCCTGAAGCCCCGGACTGTGTGTACCTGGTGGGACACACTCTTTATATACTACGTCTCAAACTTGTTGACACTGTGAAGTGGAAGAAACGAGAGTGGTGCGACAGAGGGACTCAAGCAAACCACGCAGGTATAGAAGCCGCCGTCCTCCGCTCGTAGCTTCCACTTCATTGTCAACAAGTTGGGAAACATGCGCGTCATATTACCACCCCGCGGCTTCTTCTTCGAATCAAATTCAAAAATATGTGCTTATTTCCTCAAATAAAGGAGAAATTAAACAGATATACGAGACCGGCTGTTTTTTAGCGAAATGAGGATGGGTGGGCGTCCTTGAGGCGTGCTGAGAAATTTCGGCTCCTGCAGGTTTTGAGCGCCGTTCCCGCTAGAGGGAGCCCTCGTCACGCCAGACGCTCAACTGTTTGTATGCGTGTCCTGAGAAGCAGGCTTTGAACATTCGGCCTTGCTGTTCTCTACCGGTGAAGTAACGTTGCGCTAGTTATCGTGGTGAACTACGTTGTCGTCCTCCTTTCTGGCTCTTAGACGCCTCTAGTGCTCACTAGGATCACAACACAGAAAAAAAAATGGTAGACAATTTTTTTTTTTTGAAGGACTCAGTATGCGAGACAAATGTCGACGTCGTTAGTTGGAGGGTCATTCATGTCCGTGAATCCTGCCCGTAGAGCTTGGTGGTGCCGGAAGGCAATAAACGCTCACCGTTTCCAGCACCTTCAGACTCTTGTTAAGGGCTAAAAAGTCTGCAAATCGGAGAAATACTTCCTGTCTACATTTTTATTTACTTTAGATGAGTGTGTGGTGTGAGTTTAATGCCTGACAGTGTTGCGGGTTACTCCTATGCATAGAGTGCAGAAACTTTGTCAAGAATGGTTTGGTTTGGTTTGGTTTGGTTTATGGCGTTTAACGTCCTAAAGTGACTAAGGCTATGAGAGACGCGGTAGTGGAGGGCTCCGGATATTTCGACCACCTGGGGTTCTTTAACGTGCACTGACATCGCACAGTACACGGGCCTCGAATTTCTCCTCCAAAGAAATTCAGCCGCCGCGGCCGGAGATCGAACCCGCGTCTTTCGTGTCAGCAGCCGAGCACCATAACCACTGAGCCACCGCGAACAGTGTGATACACATTGAGGACAACTATACGTCATGCAATTCATGATTCTCAACACGAGTCAATTATGTGAACTGTGTACATAACGCTAGAGGAAAAAACGCATCGTACTTCATACCATGAGCAGCCATCTGTGCAGTTATATATAAAGACAGTAGGCAAACAAAAACATGGCAACTTCATAATCTATGAGTGCTATCAGCTATAAACATGTCAAGCAAGTACTCCGGTGCAAACACTGTCATCTATGCGGTGTTATAGTTGGGCGCATGGGTGGAGTGAATCTCGGTATTAAGCTGAAACCTAAAAGCACACTAATCACAATTTCATGCAATTTGTGTGCTTAGTAAAATTGAATTATGTGGGTATGTTAATAATTCTCCGGCAGCAAAGAACGCACTTATCTCCGAGAAAATCGCGCTTGAAAATTATCCCGCCACTCAGATGAAACATGTGGCGTTCACAACGAAAAAGACTCCGAGATCACCTGTTGGAAGCGCATAGCCGTGTAGCATAGCGTCCGTGATCCGCGAAGAAAAACACTTTTCAACGCAGCAGTTCATTTCCGAAATTGGTCGAAAATTGCGGCACCAATACCTGATTTTTCTTTCGTCTTTTATACCCTACAAAAGCTCTTTTTCGTTTTAGTGAAGGTAGCATCTGTGTCGTTAGATCTCTTTAGAATGCGCTAATCTGTCTCTTCAAACCAGCCTCAATTTCTTCTGTGTTGTTACTTGCGTTTTTATGATCCCTTGTTTTTGCTCGTATAATAGCATTCAATGCCTGCTTCTGACGCTTAAAGAACGAGGGACTTTTTTTTATTCTTTCGGTTTTCTTAAAAACAGCAAAGGTTATTTACCTTTCGTTGAAGACTTTTTTGGGGTATCGCTCCAACCTGAACAAGTTGGTCGATTCCACTATCGATTAAGAGGTAAAGGGCCCGTATTTGACAGAGCACTGACCCTTCGTCTTATCCAAACCTGCCTTAACCAAAACCAGCTTGCGATGACAGCTGGCCACCCGTACGTGATACCGAAGGCGCCCCTTGCGCAAACGAAGCCAAAACAAGCCTAATCGAGCCGAGCCCGAAAGCCACCGCGGGAAAGAATGACGCAGGTCTGCTCCCTAACCAGCAATCATCGTCCCACAAAGAAAGATACAGAAGCAAAAAATGCCCATATCCTATCCGTCCGGCGTATTTACCACCGGCGTGTGCGGGCGAGTGTGATTGTTGTTCATCCCTCTCTATCCCTTTATCCCGTTCTTCCTGCTTTAGTGCCGCCAGAGAGATTCCCTTCCAGTTAATCTAGCCGTCTTTTCCCGAGGTCTGACGTTTCTTCTATCTGGATGCCGTTTTCCCACTTAATCTTCCAGCGTGTAGCCCGGTATATCCTCCGCTGACATCTCTGTTGCACAATCTCAATACCTACTTTCTTTAGCTTTTGCCGCGAGGCCAGCGTATGCTAGCTTGGAAGCAAGAATAACACCTTTAGGCCTGACGGCGTGGTTACCACGTGACGCATCGAACCCCGGATTCCGGTAGACACCTCTCTGTCTCAGTTGAGCCTTCGTGCCGAGTTGCAGGGCGTTGCTGGTGGACTTTCGTTAGTGTCAGAAGCGGCTTCTGGGTTCTCGCGAAAGTCTGTTGTTGTGGGACAGGCAATGGAAATGGTCGGATAACACGAAACTTTGTGTTTGATGCGGCTTCTTTTTTTACTATTATTATTGCCATGAGCTTATGGGAAGAAGTTGGTGCAACATAGTTCTCATTAAAACTTCTTTCTGCGCGAGTCGGTGCATCCTGATTCTAGAAAAAAATAACAGCGCCAACACATGCATCCATTATGCTGTTCCGAATAGATGTGGAAAGCTTTATCAATGAGTGCTTGGGGGAACGTGCCCGAAATTTATTTAAAGGACAACTACGCAAATTTGATTGCGAACGTAATTAAGTGCAATGGATGCGTGGCTCGGTTTGGAGAGACAAAGATTCTTGGCAAGAGTGCTGCCATGACGACGCATGTAAGCTTGGAAACGTACCATATAAAAAATATGGCTGTGGGTGCGTTAGCATCCCGTCATTATCGTTCTTTATCGCAGAGATTGACTTTTTAGACGCGGCCAGCAATTGAGTTGTTTTCTCTGCTTTTTATGTTTTTGATTTTTTTTCTGCTGCTTGCTCGCACATGCGTTCTTAGATGCTGTAATTATCATCCCCGAATGTGTCGCTCCAATCATTTTCCGTTCTATTCCTCGCCTTTACATAAGGTGTTCACCTTTTCTCAGTGAAAGCCCCGCCGCGGTAGCTCAGTGGTTATGGCGCTCAGCTGCTGACCCGAAATATGCGGGTTCGATCCCGGCCGCGGCGGCTGAATTTCTATGAAGGCGAAATTCTAGAGGCCCGTGTACTGTGCGATGTCAGTACACGTTAAAGAACCCCAGGTAAGGTGTTCCCTTGCTCCAATAAAAATCAGTTGACAGTCGGCGCTTGTGTCTCGTCTCTTGTACTTTGTGGTCGTGTGTGTTTGCGCCCTTTTAAAGTTTTCAAAGAACCCCAGGTGGTCAAAATTTCCGGAGCCCCTCACTACGGCGTCTCTCATAGCCTGAGCTGCTTCGAGACGTTAAACCCCAATAAACCAAACCTTTTCTTAGTGAAATTTATTTTAGAGTGAACGCTTGTGTCCAGTGTTTCGTCTCTCGTTCTGTGGTTACAAGTGTTAGCGCTGTTATTTCTTTTGCAACATATTTCTCAGACTGCTCCTTTCTACGGTATTAAGCAAAAATGCCCAAGGAGTGGTGTATACTAAGTGGAACAGCCGAACAACATAAGTAGACCACGATATAGTGGTGTAATATGTCCTATGCAGTGCAATACCATTCATCGTTAATATCCACAAAAAATAATTCTGCGCAGCATCCTATAAACAAGGTAGCATACGCTTCAATGTCAGGAGAGAATTTACAGAATAGTGAGAATAGAAGCCTTTCACTTTGTTCCACAGATGTTATTAGGCATCGTAACTGCCGCTTGTAGAAATATTGCTGCAACTTTCAAAATTCGAACCGCTTCTACATAATAATTCTGTTGCTACTGTTGCTGCTGCTGTTGGTACCATTTGCAACTTTTATTAGCTGAATCTATCACGCCTGCAACTAACACCATTACCTGTACTATATTAGCAGAAATTTCGTCACAAGAACAGCACTTGCGCATGGGGCCTCGTAACAAGCCACGCTCCGCTGACAGCAGCAGTGAAGTAACGTTGTAAACCATTTGAACGGCGTACACGTCATTACGACCTTTATCTTCCCGTTTCCTCTCCTTCGCTCCTCAAACTGCCAAATGTCTTAGGCAACAAGAAAGTAAATCAACTCCACTGGATTAGAAAAATAAAGCAGTTGAGTTGGTAGAAGGACAGAACGGGGGGGAGGGTCTAAAGGAAAGAACGGCTGCCCGACCACCATTTCTCAAGCAGTAAATATCCTTCGGCCCCGACCGCAAGCTAGAGCACGAAGGCACACGCTCGCGTACACAACATATAAGCAGCCTATAAGCAACATATAAGCAATATATAAACAACATATAAACAACATATACACATCGCAAGCCGCAAGCTCATTTACGGGCGGAAGGGAGCTAAAACGGACCTCGCCGGTCGCCACAGACCCAGGTCAGATTTCTTCGTGTCTCCAGGGCTCTACAGCGCCGTCTAGCGCCGTCGCCGGTCCACACGCCTTGCGAAGAGAAGAGAGAGAGAGAAGTGCGGCAACTTTACGCGTTCTAATCAAAGGGTGTACACCGCGAAGCGACACTGCACTAACGACGCAATCAATAACACCGACGGCTTGCGGCGCCCGCAGGCTCTGCTTCTGGTTTCGTCGCGAAATGAGGGGAGGTAGAGTAGCGGGGGTATAGGGAAAGAGGGAGAGACGTGTTAGTTTGTGTGGCCCGACGGGATGGGAGAGGGAGAAGGGGAGGCGTGGTGTGTGGGTGTGCCCGAGCACTGCAACCTCCTCCTACCAAACAAGCATCATCGACCCGACAACTGATCGCTTCCATGTCCTGTCCGCCCTGGCTATTTTACTCCCTAGCGCCTTCCCCTTCTTCTTTCTCTCTCTCTCACCTGACTGCCCGACCTCAATCGCTTCCCTCTGTCCCTACCTCTCACCTCCAACCGCTTCACGGATAAAATGAGCGCCTCTCTTTCCCCCTCACTTTCCGCCACCCTTCCCCCCAAAACCTTCACGGCCGACCTTATGGCTATACGTGGAAAGCATAGACGCCAATCGATGTCGGGGCAATGATTCTTACTAACGAGTTTCTCGTTCTTCGATGACCGCAGCGCACGGCCGGCCGAAGCCTCCCCCTCAACTAGTTGTTGTCGCGGGCGCGTTCAGGCCTGGCAGCGCTCCACTCACCCCCTCTTGCCACTAGACCGCAGCTGGATTACTCTTTATGTCCCGGCGACCAGAGTATCTTTGCTGGAGCTTCTTCGCTGCTTGTTGTCTTTCTTTTCGTGATACATATTTCTTGCATTTCTTTCTCCGCTTTTCTTTCTTCCCGAAGTGTTCTTCTTTCGGTGACCTTGTTATTCTATCTCTCCGCCTCTCGGCGAATACCCAGCCGTTCGTGGAGGTGCCGACTGGTGACGGACTCGCACTCTAAATATGAATACCCATATATAGTAAGTTGTCTTCTAGCGCACTGCCTTTTATAAACCTGCCTACACTCTGTACAGAAATTAATGAAAGGGGATTAAGTTGTCTTCTAGTGCACATCCTTTTATAAGGACGTCGTCCTCTTGAGTGCACTAGAGGACGACTTACTCCTTCTGTGAACAGAAAGGAATAAAAGGGGAGAAAATTGTCCTCTAGTGCACATCCTTTTATAAGGAGGCTGTCCTCTAGAGTGCACTAGAGGACGGCTTACTCCTTCTCTGAACAGAAATGACTAAAATGGGATTAAGTTGTCCCCTAGTGCACTCCCTTTTTTAAGTAGGTTGTCCCTTAGAGTGCACTAGAGGACAACTTACTCCTTCTCTGAACAGAAAGGACTAAAAGGGGAGTAAGTTGTCCTCTAGTGCACTCTCTTTTTTAAGGAAGTTGTCCTCTAGAGTGCACTAGAGGATAACTTACTCCTTCTCTGAACAGAAAGGACTACAAGGGGAGTAGGTTGTCCTCTAGTGCACTTCCTTTTCTAAGGAGGTTGTGCTCTAGAGTGCACTAAAGGACGACTTACTCCTTCTCTGAACAGAAAGGACTAAATAGGGAGAAAGTTGTCCTCTACTTTCATAAAAATGAGTGCACTTTATAAAAGAGAGTTCACTAAAGGACAACCTTACTCCCTTTTTACTCCTTTTTGTTCAGAGTGTGCGTAGGCCTGCGATGTTTCCGGTGGCCAGTCTTTACACCACCTGTCGAATCTTACATCGAAGACCTCCTCCGAATTACTAATTTCTGCCTCGCAGATTAAAGTGCTCGTATTGCCCATGGAGAAGGCGACACTGCGCCCCTAGTGATGATGTGCACCAGGGGTAGTGAATTAACTCGTGAATGGAAGAGAGCCTAATACGCTCATCGCGTGTCTTGTCTGCGACGCCATAAGAAAAGCAATTAATAAAATCACTCGAATTGTTTCCCGCTTCTGGGGCACATAATTGAGAGTGAGAGCTGTGATAGTTCTGCAGGAGAGCGGCTACTGCCAACCCGGCAGGTATCACATGACTTCCCATTCTCTCTAAATGAGCCGCCGGCGGCTTTGTCATGCTCTCGGGGAACAGGCTTACCACAAGAACCGCGTCATGGGAGAGAGAATAAACTTTTTTTTTTTTTGGGGGGGGGGGGGCTTCAGTTTACCGCGTATAAGACCCTGTTTTAACCAGAGGAACTTTCTGGAAGTGTTTGCGAAACGACAAAACAGACAATGATATGAAGAGAGCAATGGATGAAATGGTTGAAAATTATGAAGATCAGTATTGAAGAAGCGTAGCTTGTTGGGCCAGTTGGTACATGGTAAGTGCAAAACCAGCAGACATGACGCGTTCACAAGGAGGAGAAGTACACAGGACAACGCTGGATCAGCGCTACAGACGCGCGTTTATACTTAATCGCGCTTGTACATCCAATAAAACTAGAAGCTATTGAACTTCGAAAAGCACTGCGTTTCTATGGCCGAACCTCTTCATTCCCTATAAGCTTTGCGAAATGCTGCCGTAATGTTTTCATGGCGGAGTATACTGTCGTCATACACATTGAGTCGAGTTTGTCCGCCGTATGTCGTGTACATTTTTTCGCAGCGATGACTCCCGCACTGTAAAATATTAGCCGTGCTGTTGTACAAAGGAGCGGAAAATAGCAAAAAATCAATCCCCAGCAAAACAAGGCCTCCGAACTCTTCGGATGGAGCGCGCAGAGAGTAGCAATGACCAGCCAGCAGATGTTTCTCGACCCGACCCGCTCTCGTCGTTGCCTCAGAGACGCCCGCAGGGCTATCGCCCGCCGGGGAAACAAACGCCTCCGTGATGGTTGCCGAAGTGGGCGCGTCCGAGATTACCGCCCCCGGCCTCCGCAACCTTCCCGCATCTCCGCCTGGGTGGTTAGATGACCCTGCGTATATATATGGCACGCGAAATCCCACGCCGGCAGTTTTCCTTTAATGCCCCTCGAGGCCCGTTAGGAGAGACATTGTCCGAAACTTGACGTCATCTGTGACGTCACCCGGGAGAAAAGGGCAAAGTGGGCAAAGTGTATATGGCTCCGCGAACGCCCGCTTTGAGACGTTTGCTCAAGATTTAAGGCGTTCGCCGGTTCATGTTCGCTTTTATCGCAAGTAAACGTCTGGAATGAAGGCTTCCAGGGTCAAGAGTAGTCTGCGGACCAGCAGGGGGGAATTTATGTGAAATAAATAACTGAGTTTTCGGAACACTTGTTGCCGGCTTTGCGGACCATGTTCACCTAATAAAAATAAAGAATAATAAACACGGAAATCAGCAAAAAAAAGAACTGAACAGAAGCAAAGTGTAAATCCAACTGTCTTCCTTGGTTAGATTGTCCCTGCCTATACGAACTAAAGCCTGAAAATTTTAATAATCAGTGAGCATGCCCAAATGAACTGAACATTTCTCCAGTGCCTAGACATCGACCGGTTCTTAAAGGACATTTGGAAAGGATATGGTGATTTGTGCTAAGGAGCTTTGGTTAATGCTATTGTGATGACGGTTTTCTGAAGATTCGTGCTTCATTACAACATTAACAAGACAAAAAACGATTGAGCTGCGCTTTCGCAAGCTGGCGCAATATATCCCTATGTACGACTCAAAAGCGAAAACGGCAAAAATCTCAGAAGAAAAAAAGAGACGATCAGAGAGCAAGCTCCTCATGTCGAGCGAATGAAAGTCAATGCCGAGTGGGCGAGGCTGTCTGCGGAGGCCGTTCGTCTCGGGCGGCGTGATGTTCCTGCAGCAACCGTGGCGGTGGTTCCCCGCGTACGTCAGCAGTGATCCCTAGTTGCGCGTTTCACTTTTGGCGGGGCTGACGTCAGCACAAGGCATGTTTCTCAGTCTTTGGTGTTACCCCGTTCTCTGATTCTTCGCCTCCTTTTCGCCGCGGCTTGCTCCGAAATTTAGGGAAATAAAGGAATTCGAGAAAATAAGAAAAGTTGAAAAGAGGGCGCAAGGCATAAGGAAGGAAGGAATAGACAATGAAGAAAAAAGAAAGGAGATAAATCAAGAAAGAAGGGAAGAACGAAAGGAGGACATCGAAAATGAGAGAAATAAAGGGAGATAGGGATAAAGCAGTAAAAAAGGTAAGAAAAGGGGAGGAAAATAGGTAAGGAGGAAAGAGAAAGGGAGAGAGGGGAACGGAAAATACAGAAATAATTGAAGAAAAACAAACAGAAATAAATGAAGAAATAAAGTAGGGAAATGAAAGAAAGGAACCTAGAAAGGAGGGAAGGAATAAGGCAGGAAAGATAGAAAGAACGAATGGAAGGAAGGAATATAAAGGAAGAAATGAAGAGAGAAAGAGGAGTTCAAGAAGAAAAGTAGGAATGAAGAAATGAAAAAATAACGAAAGAAACAAAGAAAGAAAAAGAAACAAGTTAGGAAAGAAAGGAAGATAAAGCAAAAGTGAGGAAGGAAGGAAGGAAGGAAGGAAGGAAGGAAGGAAGGAAGGAAGGAAGGAAGGAAGGAAGAGAGAAAGGAAGGAAGGAAGAAAGAAGGAAAGAAATAAAGAAAGAGGGAAAAGAATAGAGAAGAAAGAAACAAGCCTGGAAGAAATGAATAAGGCAAGAAATAAGGAAAAACTGAAAGGAAAAAGGCAGGAAAGAAAAGAATAGGGTAGGAAAGAAAGGAGCAAAGAAAGGAACAAAGATAAGTAACGAAAGGTAGGAAGAAAGAAGTAAGGAAGGTAAGCTGGGATTAAAGAAGGAGAAGAAGCCGAGAAAAAGAAAAGAAAGGAATAAGGCAGGAAATAATGGAAGAGAGAAAGGAAGGAAAGAAAGAAAAGAAAGAAAAGAAAGAAAAGAAAGGAAAGGAAGAAAAGACAGAGAAGAAAGAGAAGAAAGAGAAGAAAAGAAAGAAGTGAACGGCTGTGATCACGCGTGTGCAGACCGCCATAACTTTCCTCCCTTGTCGCCGACAGATCGTAGAACCACGGGCAGTAAAAAAGCCGCACACACACTTACACACACACACACATACATGACGTCCATCTGAAGCTGAGATGAACAGCAGAACCCAGCGGGGATGAGCCGCTGGTGGCGTTGCCCGCTGCGGCGGCGTGCCGTCGTGGGCAGCGTTCTTTGTCTTCTTCGGGTTTCGCTTCCTTTACTGCTTCTTCTGCGAGGCCGAGGATTACTATGAAACACTTCTCGCGGCCGTGACATAACCCAGCTGTATTTATATATTTTTTTTATTTTCTCTTTGTGAGTGGGCTCAGCCATTCCTCAGTTGCGTAAATGGCTCTGCCGATGTGGTTAAGCACACACGAAGCAGGCGGGATATACATCATGTCAGCCAGCAAACTGCGCCAGCATTGTGGTTTACCTATTACGCCTTAAATGTCTAAAATTTCAGGCGGAAAAATCTCACGATGCCTCGTACGTAAGCCTTCCTGCCCCCTCCCCCCTCCTCCTAAGTTTTTCTACTCAACTTGGTTTCATTTACAGATTTATTACTTCATACGTTTCGTATCGCTGAAGATTGTTCTATATTGCCTTGTTTTTACACACTCTCGTGCGACTTGTGCTACTGATATGTCTATAATATGTAGTACTCTTATGTCACCGCGTATTGTAAACGTGTTGTCATTCTACACGAGGTGCTAATGCCAACGTTGTTTTGCGAACGAGCAAATGAACGTGCCTAAAGACAGCAATTCTCTATATTTTCATGAATTGGTATCGATATCCAGCCACTTCAGTTGTAGCTCCGACATCGAAAATTTCAGATGCAGAGCCTTTTCCGTTTTCCTGCATTAAAGGTTCGAAGACGAGGTTGCAAAGGCAGCGAAGTAAATGTATTTATGCAAGTCAGGGTAGGCATGTCAACCGTTGCACAAGTTAACATTGCTGAGTTTGGTTGTCCGGTTCGTTACCCGGAGTAAACATTCAATTTTATGCAACAAGTTACAGGACACGGACTATAAGGTTGATCTTATAAGGGGTGCGGTTAAGAGGGCGTCAAAGCGTAAAAATCAGCCACCATTATTTAACGCTCTGTCACATCGCAATCATTGTTATGTAGCGATGTAGGGTCGCCTCTAGTTATTGTGCAATACCTTTCAGCCCTCTTCATTTTGTTGACGTTACGAAATCGTATTTTTTGTTTGGTAGGCGGTGTGCTTCGGGTTTACGTCATCCAACAAGAATCTTGGTTTAAACGCAGTCATAATTTTTCACACATGTTGAAAATTTCCCCGTATGTCAACTCATTCATTTTATTCATTTCGTCTCCGTGGTCCGTGAAAACAATTTACTCAGTAGTCTATACAAATCTCTTTCATTCATTTAGTCCAAACCGGTATCAAAACCAGTATCAAAACCGTAGTGCGCAACTGGCTGCCACGCATAATCTTTCATGAAAGCGCAAAGAAAACATTATGTGAAGAAAACATAACAGCACACCGGAGGTCCTGTTTATGGTAGATTCAAAAGCACACTTCGCGGAAATTTGATGAACCAAGAACGTTTTGTTGTTCTTGGTGCAGCCAATTTAATAATATTAATAATATTAACAATTTAATACCCCGACTCCTCCCACTCGCACACACATAAAAACTCGCCGACTGCCCGGATTGCCAAATGTCAGAAATTTCTATTCCAATTTAACTATTTGGTCGGATTTTGGGAGAGTGTACTACCGTTTTAACACGTGCGCCATTACTCTCATAACGCTGTAACGTTGTCAGAACAACTGCAACTGCAACATTACGCCCATCACAGCGCTATACCCTTATTGGGCTGTTCTTTTTTTGCCATTCCGTGCGCACACCGTTGAGCGTATCAAGAAAAATTTGCAACTCTTAATATTCTCTCAACGTAGAAGCACTTCGCCTTGTGCTAGCTGATTCATAGCCATGTTTGAAACAGAAAAGGTGTGAATTGGACGAGGACTAGAAGGGACTTAAAGCAACAGGAAAGGCGCCTCTCCTGTTGCTTTACGTCCCTATTTGTCCTCGTCCCATTCCCGTCTTTTCTGTTTCAAACATGTCTCTCAACCATTCGTCGCTTTCGCCTGATTTTTCGTTCCTAATTTGCCGCCCGCAAAAGCAGCGAGCGTTTTTTGCTTCCGTTACTGCCCACAACGAAAGAGCAGCGCTGGGGAGAGATGTGGGCGACAACCCCTGCTCCTAGATCAACAGCTCTGAAGCGCCCGCTGTCATTTCTCTTGTCTCGCGTTTAGTCACGCTGCGCGCGCTCCACATAGCGTCGAGGGTGCGAACTACCCAGCGTGAACACACTCCTCCATCTTTCAAGCTCTCACTCTCTCTCTCTTTCTCTCTCTCAAAACGCTTGCCTAAAGCTTACCCTGCACCAAGCTCTCCACATCAAACCACCCTTGTACAAACAGCGATTTTGAAGCCTTTTTCTTTTTATGTTCCTTCAAAACCCTACCACACCGCCAGAGCGCGCTGTATTCCACACTTTTTTTACCTTTCAGAATTTTTGTTTTTCGGGTTTGCAGGATTTTTTCTCTCGGAAGACAATCCATCAACGCTTACTGGGAGATGCTCATGCATGCGTTCTCTCGACATACATTCGAAGAACGCGTCGTCGACGCTGTACAGCGTTTTATTTCGCGTGAGAGAGCGTCTGCGACAGGCGTGAACGCATGCCTGGGCCTTGTAGGCACAACGGTGATCCCCGCCCTATGAAATACGTGCAGCATGCCAGACGTTCCGGGCTTACAAAAGCATAAAACAAAACGCTTGTTCTTCTCATTTCAAGCACGATGTCGGATATGCGGTTTCGAAAGCGCTTCTAAGAAAAAAAAAAAAGGCTTTGCGGCAGGTAAACCGGGTTTAGCAAAGTTGTGGCTCGGTGAATGGTGTAAGGGTAAATAATTTTGTTGAATAAGTGTGATGGCGCTGCGGTACGTAGAAGGCGCAGTTGAAAAGCAATACTGGGTTCCTCGAACAAACTTTGGGGGTTTAATTTGTGAATTTTTTTAATGCAGCGATCAATTTCACCTGTTTTGCAGTTTGGTCTGGTGCTCGCCTTATTTAGGGTGAAATGCCTGGGAAATGGGTCTTTGACGCCACCTCCAGTACAAGAACATACCTTGTGTCATGGCGCTCTTTGGCCACAGATGCCCTTACGCCATAAAAATTGATCATCATCATTATTTGCCGTCTGGACGACAACATAACGTGTTGTTGAGCAATTGGTGTGCCCTTAGAGCTCTGAGAAGCTGGTTTCTTGTTTGTTTGTTCATTTTATTTTGACAGAACTGGGTGTACATTACAAGACCGAATATCACACATGGCTCTAAAGCGTTGTCAAGGTCGACGAGGCAAAAGTCGTTTAATGCACGCCTGACGAGGCCTCGTCTCCGGAATATTGCATCAGGACAGACAAGTTGCCGGTCGCGCCAAGAACAATAATGAATAATGAGGCAGCAATAAATGTACAGTTACAAAACAATTAGAAAGATGCAATGCAAGACGCCATTCTTAAAACATAAATCACTGAGCACATCACTGAGTGAGTTCTTAAGTATTAAGGGTCTGCTGTTTTCATAGAGCCCGGTCAGCTTATTTATTAGTTTCTTGAAGTGAGCTCAACGCTCCAACTAAGCAACCACCGAAAAAAATGCGATTGCATTTCCCTCACTCCTTCAGAAACGGAGCTAAGCCGCTAAAGTAAGTGTTGTCTCCTTCGAGGATAATCTCGAAGACTTAAGTGCCGCCGCTGTTAGCTCCACATGCGACAGAGTCGCTATACCCCTTCAGAGCTTCATTCGCAGAAATGTAGCGGCCGCAATAAAGTTTCACTTGAACCTCACTGAAGACGGACGCGGACGATGCAAAGAGGCAACACACCATAGTGTTCGGATGATGATGATAGTGGCACAACGGCTTGACTGCTCTGAATGTAATCTGCTTAGCGGCTTTACCTACGCCGAATAAAGAGGATTAAAATTAATAATGTTCCGCCTTGATCTAGATGCTAAGATATTTTGTATGCTTAATTGCGCTACAGTTACGATGTACAAAAACAGACTGCAGAACGGGAGCACTTTATGGACTAATAGTTCCTGAAGCGCACCTGATCATAGTGCCTGCTCATAGGAGTTTATAGTGCGCATCTGCTCATAGTGCCTGTTCATAGGTGTTCAGTGTGAGCACCTGTTCATGCCGGTTCATAGGTGTTCATAGTGAGCACCTGTTCATGTGCCTGTTCATAGGTGTTCATAGTGAGCACCTGTTCACGTGCCTGTTCATAGGTGTCCATACTGAGCACCGGTTGATTGTGCCTCTAATTAGGCGCTCGCAGTACGCAAACTTGTCCATTCCCTTCTGTCTCTTTGCCCACTCTAACTTCTGCACAGTTATGCATTATATTCAGGGTGCACCAAACAAGCGATAGTGAAGCAGTCTTAACTAATCAGGCAGTTTCTCGTGGGCCAATTGCATTCCTAAGCATGGACTTCTGGTTCATTTCAATAGAACAGGTTGGTATTACTGCGGCTAAAGGACGCATTGAAGGCTATAGTCGGATATAACTCCAGAACGAAGCGCCAGATGGGCCTCAAAGGAGACCCTCCAATCAATGGCGACGACCGATTTTCATGACGGCGGGTTAATCCGGCTAAGCCATGGTTAATCTGCTTTCATCTGCCACTCCCTGCGATGTCAAGCTAGAAAGTACAAGGAGATTAACCCAGAAGGTCATGAGAATCGGTCGACGCCTTTGGCTGGAGTGCCTCTTTTGAGGGACATTTGATGCTTAGTTCTTGCGTTGTATCCGACCGCTATAGCAGGTTTTGCTGCAGCTTGTTTACAGCAATGGCTGTGTTTTCTCTTTTATACTGCAGCGTAAAAGACCACCAAGAGGCACATATCCAGATGCCAGAGTTATATATATGCAACTGTAACTTCTGAGCTTCCATGTTTTATAGCAAGCGCAATAACTTAACGGTGTAGTTAGGTCGCAATAACTGTTGGAATATGGGCACTCACTATTGGGTGCATTCGCGAAAAACTATTGCGTGCATACGAATACATTGCCAGAAAACAGAACAGCGTGGTCGCAAAATGTTCGCCACTACCGCACCGAACTATTTGCCCTGTGTGCACTGGCAGAATGCAAGCGAGCGCTGAAAGATCCACCACCGTCGTGAAAGAAAAACGCGTTCATAAATTGGGTGCAGTGTTTTCGAAAGGCTCCTTCCCTTCTCTCCCTTCTGTGGCTGATGTATGCCCGGTGGCCGCGTGCTTCGTCTCTCTGGGAAAAAAACTTTTAGCAATATTTTTTTCGGCTGACAGAGACATGTAGTGTATTGTTTTGATATTTGTGCCTTGATATATATATATATATATATATATATATATATATATATATATATATATATATATATATATATATATATATATATATATATATATATATATATTTGTGTGCTGCTTCAGTTCCGCAGTCTTGGTTGATGTCGTGAGCAGGCAACCGAGAAACTAAAAGCGCTACAAACCTTTCTTTAGCTAGGGGCTATTTTTATGTTTTATTTTGTCTATTGTCGTTTAGGCCCCGCGGTCTTGAAGGGCATTAAATCACGAGCTTGAATTGGGTTGTTCTTAAGGCGGTGTACAATAAATTCGTCTCCCAAGGTAAACACTTGCGAGCAGCAGCAATTTAAATTACACGCATAATGTTTCGAATCTAGGAAACAAACATGAATTTTAGCCAGGCTTTCAGAGCTAAGCGTACTTCGTGTTCTAATGGATTATCGTAATGCTGGCTGGTCACTATACAAAGGAGCGCCCGTTTCGACGACGACATTGAGGTCTCTTCGGCTACAAAGTCTAGTATTCATTGCCTGCAGGACATTAAGGACAACGATAACCAGCAGTTTTGATTAGCGTTCAAGCAGGTCAGCAGCTGAACACGTTTCAACGTGTCCGTTTCTCTGTTAAAGCCTCTGAATGTCCGACAAGCTAAACTTACAATAGCCTCCGATACAATTCAACAAACAATTGCACCTATGCAAATTCTACCGGAGCCGCCGCGGTGGCTCAGTGGTTATGGTGCTCGGCTGCTGACCCAAAAGACGCGGGTTCGATCCCGGCCGAGGCGGCTGAATTTCTTTGGAGGAGAAATTCGAGGCCCGTGTACTGTGCGATGTCAGTGCACGTTAAAGAACCCCAGGTGGTCGAAATTTCCGGAGCCCTCCACTACGGCGTCTCTTATAGCCTTAGTCGCTTTGTGACGTTAAACCCCATAAACTAAACTAAACTAAATTCTACCGACAAACTCCGTCTCATCAATGTCCAAAGCTAGACAATAGCGACGTACGATTTTTCGGCACTGTAATGGGTGCTCGTTTCAGTGTCGGCAAAAACTGAAATGAATAGTCACTGCACTAGAAATACAAAAGGCGTCTACATGTATTGATACTGAGGTCCTGCGATACAACAGTGGGCCCTGTGCGTAGAATGCGCGAAAGAATCATGTGATGAAACGGTGTTAAGACTTGGTAATGCGAAACAGAGTACTGGAACAACGGTTTTCGTCAATCAACATTTCCTAGCTCTGCTTCCGGTAGAGTGTACTAGATTACTTCCGGTGTAATTCTGCTAACAGCGTTCCGCCCTCGATCAGCGCGCCTCCTGTCGACGTATATACTGGCTCCCAACACGCACCAAAGTTATTAAGAGCGGGAATAATGATTTCAATTCTTTCCATTCCCGTTTTCAGTGCCAAAATCAA
Organism: Amblyomma mixtum; assembly: GCF_055824585.1. Classification (NCBI taxonomy): domain Eukaryota; kingdom Metazoa; phylum Arthropoda; class Arachnida; order Ixodida; family Ixodidae; genus Amblyomma; species Amblyomma mixtum. The sequence continues at coordinate 96,556,357 of NC_143020.1, forward strand.
TGTACACCGGAATCAGTGCCCTCACGTCCGTCTCGCAACGGAAAGACAAAAAAAAATAGAAAGAACCCGGTTCGCGGTGTTTTTCGACTGCCTTTCGTATTGCCTTCCTTTTGTCGTGGAAACCGCAACCGCCTCGGGGCGATTTCTTGCCAGTCGATTACCGGGTTTCAATCGTTCTTTCGTCGGCGTCGTTCCCCTAGCTCCACCTCTTTCTTTCGTCTTTTTCTTCTTCTTTTCTTTCGTTTCCTTTCCTCGGCTAGCACCACAGTGTCACGCTATTCTGGGGTTCTCCGGGCTATCAGTGTTTTTGCTCGAATTTTTTTATTTGTTTTTTTTTTTATTCTAATTTTAATTGTCCCTCGCCTCGGGTAGCGCACCTCGGGATCGACCGATCAGCACGATTGTTCCCCGCCGCCTCCAAAATCAGCTCGGTCCTCGACATTAACGGCGAGCGAAGGAAAGCGGAGATTATTAGCGAGGCGCGCGCCGTGTTATCGCAGACCGGAAGGTCCAGAGAACGTCGATTCCTATTGAGCGCATGCTAAGGGGGAAAAAGGGGAGGGACGGTAGGGAGGCAGGGGAAGGAGACAATGGATCTAGGGAATCAGCTAGGTGCCAGGCAATCCTAGAATTTTTTTTTTTGCATCACGCGAAGAACCTGGGCGCAAATGAGGTTGGGATTTATTCCAGCCAAATAGACGGGCTCGAGTATTCACGAATGAAACGGTTTTCCAATGCGTGTGTTTGTGTTTGGAATGGGGAGAATTCGTTGAAACTGTTTCGCTCGGGGTTTAATTGTCATTCGCGAGTTAATTCCGATCCACCGCAGTTCTCCATTGTGTTACAGGTGCTTCTTACGGTTTCGAACAGGACGCCGCTCTGGTAATAATAGGGGCCTGCTGACGCTAATGGAAGTGTTTTTTTTATATATATATTTTTACATTACCGTGCCTTCCCCTCCCCGGTTTCAGAAAGAAACAAGGAACCTTTATTATTAAAAGTCGTGGGATTTCTAAGGAGAACAATTCCACTCCTCCCATGCATGCGTAATATGCATCTTGATAGGAACATGTTCCCACCTTTGTACGTTTTAATCGCTTCCACGGCTGAAACACGCACGTTCGAGCTGTTGAGAAGGTTCAGGTCGGCGGGCATATACAGCCGTGAGCAATATAACAAGAAACAAGCTTTGTGCACAAAACTGCAAATTTTCGGATAATTTCTGCACGAACTTTGTTAAAAACTTTCGCCTATTATACGCCAAGAGGGTACCTAGTTCTAACACAGAAAAAACTGTGCTTGTCACACAATTCCGCCATAATCAAAGAACGAATCCTTCAGCCTTGTTCTCTCTAGTATTGCTCACGACTGTACGTAATAGTCCTGCACGCGGCGGACTCGTTCACAATATTAGAAAGTTTTAGGCCACCGTAGTCTTGCGCTGATTGCAGTAAATCCAACACGATGAGCCGGCATAGCTTTAAGTTTTGTTTTCTGGCGGGACCTTCTAGGTGTTTGCAAAACCTCAACACTGACAGCTATTTCTGCCAAAAACAGACCACGCAGCAAAAATTTCTAACGCTGGTAAGTAAAATAAAACATCCCAAGATATCGTAACTGGTGCAAAGGCTACCGGCTTGGCGATAGGACGGTAACGGTGTTGCGTGTACAGTTAGCAGTACAATCAGCGGGAACAGTTACTATAAAAGCTTCCAGGTCAGAGGGAGCAGATATTTTTCGACGTTTTATTCTCGTGTAGTACCGACTGGTTTTATCTAAACAGTGATATTTCATTTTTCACGACCAGTTTTATTTTTTGTAAGACCTTCAGAATATTCCGCGTTATGCGTGCCTGCGTGAAGTTCCCAGAAAATTCTAAAGCAGGGCTGCAGTTGGCCTAATTAGTTCAGAAATATGGTCATGCATGCATGAAGACCAGGGAACCAGAATAAACCCGCGGATATGAAACCCAGAGTATTTGCCTTTCTGCCTTTCCTTTCACTCGGATTTTCACTGGCGTAATTATTTGTCCAAAAATCCTACAGGCGTTGTCAGGGCATAAGCAGGAGGGGCATACGCATATAACAAAGCATGGCATTAACATCGTAAATAGAAGTCCGTAAAACATTTTGTCAAGATGTAATAAAATAAAAATAAGGGTATCCACAGTGCACAGTATTCCAGTCCAATATACAAACTGAAAGAAGAAAAAGGAAAGAAATTGCTCAAGGAATGAGAAAAATGTCCAAAACAAAGAAAGGGAAAAACTTAAGCAGCAGAGGACCATCATTAACGTTAGAGCGAAGCAAAGTCACGACAAAAATGACAACCGTAACTGTCAAACACACCTAACCGTCAAAGTCAAAGACACCCAAAATAAGCTCGCCTAACGCGAACATGCATAACTTCCTGACCTTGATTACAAACTGCGTGTGCACAAGCAACGTTATTATCAGTTTTCGTCTTCCTTACTAGCGTTAGTTATACGGCACCGCGTTTCATGGGCCTACCTTGTCGTCTACCACCACGTTTGAACTTTTCACCCTGTCTAAAGGAGGAACATAAAAGCAGGCGATGCGAAGCTCCCAGATGAATTCGCTTCTGCACAATACCTCCTTTTCACCCCCCCCCCCCCCCCCACACACACACACACACAACCTTCCTATCTTCCTTGCCTTGCCGGACAAATGACGCGAGTGCTCACAATGACATTTGTACCCTCCCACTGAAAACGGTCGGCGGCGACGTCCCCAGGGGGCGATTTGGTTTTAGTGCTAACATACGCGATAAGTCTTACAAGTTGCATCACCAAACGCTACTTCGAACCAACTTCTGTCAAAAGGACAAGAATTATACAATCACTGCAACATTCCCGTACATTGCGCAACTGCTTAGTTAAGGGAGGGAATTGCGGCGAAACACTACAGAAAGTGCGCAAAGAAGAAGAGGGGAGAGATTGGGTTCGTTCAGAAACAAAAGAACGGTTCGGAACAGAATAACCCGGATGCTGTTATCGTGAAAGGAGAGCGGACGTTGATTTTCGCCCTCCCGTTTTTGTGGCGGACTTTGTTTTGTTTTCGTTTTCTTTCATTTTTCTGTCCATCTTCCACTCTTAATTTCCCTGGCCCCACAGGAGTAATGAAGGAAATGTCTTCCTCGCATATCCATCCGTTTCCTTTTTTCCTTATTTCCGCCCCACTTTTCCATAAAACGTTTCCTTTATTTTCCTTTCGCTCCTTTTTTGTTTTACTTTCCTTTTCTGTCTCTTTTTCAGTTATTTTGTTTCCCTGACCGCGCAAATAATGGAGGAAACGTCTCCGCCAAAGTTCCTTTCTGATTTATCTGGCACTGTGCACCTTCCCGCACGAAATCGCTACATTTGCATGAGGTATGCCGGCATGCTGACGAAAAAGCTACGGCACAGTTCAGTGCAGCGCGCGGGCGATGAGTTAAGTTGCGTAAAGAGTTACCATGTGCAAAAATCGAATGGGGCTTATCTCGATTCTCGCTTCTCGCACAGCCGACTATGCGGCCCTCAGTTGCTCTCGCATATTAACGCGGCTACAAATGTGCTTCGGTTTTGTGAGTATAGACTCAATAAGGCTGCTTTTTATTGATCGATTTAGTTTTAAATGATTGAAAAAAACTGATTTTATTGGGTCTCAATAGAATGTGTGTGTGTTGGTCAAATGTTTAGTCAAATGTCAAATGTGTGTGTGTGTGCGTGTGTGTGTGTGCGCGCGTGCGTGTGTGTGGGTGTGCGTGTGTGTGCATGTATGTGTGCGCGTGTGTGTGTGTGTGTGTGTGCGTGCGGGCGTGCGTCTGTCTGTGACTGACCGACCGACCGACCGACCGACCGACCGACCGACCGACCGACCGACCGACCGACCGACCCGACCCGACCTGATCAAAGCGAGAATGACTTATTTGATCTGATTTATTTATTTACTGCATATGTCGGGCATCTTAGGCACTTTGCCCTTCGCGGTATTCCACACGGAGTTCGGATTCTGACTCAGCCCTGGTTAACACTCCCTATGTACCATAAGTCTTTTGACAGCATTCTAGGACCGCCATGTGAAAAACTGAACTCGCAGCTTTCCTCTCTGCATCACTTTATACTTTTCCATGCACCTGTACATATATAATATATATTTTGACAGAGAACTTAATTTGACACCACAGCCGGAAAATCATGACCTGAAAAAAAAACTGACATGTTAATGACACATTAGTCAACAGATGCGTGACAGCTATGAGACTATCCTGATCTCTCAAAGCCACTGACGCCATCATTCGTAGAGCCGTTTTCTCTCACCTAGCGAGCAATGTCCTTTCTAGTGCTCATTTTTTTTTTCAATTGCATCGTTTCATTCGCTTCGATACTCGGGAATCAAGCAAACGAAGTCGCGTCCTTAGCGCCGAAGGCGACTCTTGTTCCATGGCCGCGGTGGTTTAAACGCACTCTAGCATGACTCCACTGCACCGAACACAGCGCACAAAACTATCTGCTTGGTTTTCCCGTCTGAGCACGCAGTCGTATGTGGGAACGGGGGCTGTTTCTGGCCGCAGGTTTGAGCAGGAGGAATTCGGGAGGAGCCGCCCTCCAACGTTTCCCTAATGGGAAGAACGATCGAATTTTTTTCTTCTTTTCGCTTCCCGCTAAAACATTCGCTTCTTCGTGTTCCCTACACTGAGCACGAAAATTGGGGAACCGAGAAAAAGAGCAACCGCAAAGTACTAAACAAAAATGAAACTGCTCGCTTTAGGAGCGGCGACCGACGATCCCCCATTTTCCCGTTTCTGGCCTTTCTTGCTAAACCTCTGCCTTCCCCTTTTCTTCTTCCGCTTATCGTCGTTTAGGGCTAGGGTGACATTCGCCCCTTACGTTTGCCTTGTATACTTTTCTCCGGGATATCTTTATGTGCAGGCCCAGATTTGTTCCTTTTATCTCTTCCCCTCGTTTTCCGAAATCACACCGGCTTTTTCTTCTCCTTATCGCCTCCCTTATCGGGAAACTCTTAGCGGTTGTCCCTTAACGGTGCTCGCTTACGGGGAACGGTACATCTTTACCGCTGTTTGCTGATATTCTCTACTGCGATTTGTTTCCCTTTGGATTCCAGCTGTCTCGCTTCGTGGTACTTTCCGACGGAAAAATGTAGTTGCTTTCAGTTTGGTGTTGCTTTCTTGAAATAAAATAAAGAAAGGTGGAGGGAAAGAGAATAAAGTGACCCTTACCGCACCTCGTCGAGTGCTAGTGGGGCATGGTCGTGGTTGCTCGGATGCTTTGCCAGTGGATCCGGGTAATGATCGGTTCTCGAAAGCCCAGTGCCCCTTAGGCACGTTCTCTGGGCTTCTGAGATGTATCGGTTCATTTCGTTGTGTTTCGTTATTATTGTCGAGCTTTTTCTATTTTTGTATTAGTTCTCACCTGCCGCCCTTTGGCTAACGAATGACCATGTGCAATCTTTAGCTACAGAAAGGAGGCGTTTCCCCGGTGTGTTGTGTGGGGTGGGCGAACTTCTGGCACTTCGTTGTAAGTGGTAATAGGTGTTTCTTATCAAGCTCGCTTTGAAACGCGTGTAGCCACGCGAGGCGATATTTTAGTTGCATTTGTTCTCGCTGCCTGTCGTTTTCTTCTTCGACCAATTATCATTTAGAATCGTTATATTATGAGCAAACACAGCTCTACATTGTTGTGTGGAGCCGCGAACACTTGCACTAAGGCATCACAGTCGCTGATAATAGGCGCTCCTTATCAGCACCATGTTAACTCACATCCAGCCAAGCAATGATACTTTGCAGCGGCATCTACTATCTTCATCCCTATTTTCCTCACTCTATTATAATTTATACTGTTTGCCATGAGGAAATGAACACTTTTAAATACGTCATGTATTTCCAGGCAACTACGCCTTTGTCGCATAAAAGCCCTCCGTAATTCCCGTTCCTTATCAGGCTCACGGAAATCCTGCGCAGTCCAAAGAAGCAGTTTGTACGGGCGTGGTTTGTCGAATAGAATGATGCGGGGAACTTATTTTTCTCAGCTTCCACAAAAAAAAAAAACAAAAGAAAAACTCATCATTATGAGCCTTCCTTATCGCGTTCTTTTGCATCCCCGGATCTCAGGACTAACGCACTGCATGTTACATAAAAGTACGCCTTGTGTGCCTTCTTATACCATAGAAAATTCATCATCATTATCATGATCAATCTGGCCACGCCCACTGCTGAGCAAAGGCCTCTCCCATATCTCTCCAATTAACCCTGTCCTGTGCCAGCTGCGGAAACCTTATTCCCCCAAACTTAATCTCGTCCGCCCACCTAACTTTTTGCCGCCCCCTGCTACACTTTCTTCTCTTGAAATCCAGTCCGTTACCCTTAAGGACCACCGGTTATCTTGTCATACAAAGTTAATTTTCCCTAATTAAGCAATCCAGTCACCTTAAAGCGGAGCTCTAGACCACGCAGCAAATTAGTAAAATGTAATTTATGTTAGTATAGGCCCTTGGAGAGCTGTGTTAAAGCCAGAACAAAGCTCATGTTTGGCTCGGATAACCAGTTAATGCTTGTTATGAACCTAATAAAAATAATTAAAAGGAGAGGTTACATCTCCGACGCCCTTCAAGTCACAAAAACTAATATAATAAAAGCATGATCTGGAGTCCCGGAGGTTTGAAATAAACCTACAGAGTGAAGAAGTATTACTACTCGGCATAGAAAGGTATATAAGAAACCTACGGAATAAAAAGTGCAATGCTTCGGTGTGCACTCTAAGCATTAATACACCTATATGGGAGTAAATGGGGTGTTATTTGGTTGGTTTATGCGGTTTAACATCCCAAAGTGACTTAGGCTATGAGAGACGCCGCAGTGAAGGGCTCCGGAAATTTCTACCACGTGGGGTTCTTTAACGTGCACTGACATCGCACTGTACACGGGCCTCTGGAATTTTGCCTCCATCGAAATTCGACCGCCGCTGCAGGTATCGAACCCGCGTCTTTCGGGTCAGCAGACGAGAACCATAACCACTGAGCCACCGCGGCGGCTAGTAAAACAGGGTGTAAGCCGTCCTCTTTATGCCCACCCTTTTATAGAAGGCTACGCTTTAGAGGACAGCTTACTCCCTTTTTAGTCCGCCCCGCCACTCAGTGGTTATGGTGCTCGGCTGCTGGCCCGAAAGACGCGGGTTCGATACCGGCCGCAGCGGCCGAATTTCGATGGAGGCGAAATTCTAGATGCCCGTGTGCTGTGCGATGTCGGTGCACGTTAAAGAACCCCAGGTGGTCGAAATTTCCGGAGCCCTTCACTACGGCGTCCCTCATAGCCTGAGTCGCTTTGGGACATTAAACCCCTACAAACGAAACCAAACCTTCTTAGTCCATTCTGTTTAGAGTGTAGATGCATTTTTTTGCACCGAACTTTCTCCTAGGCAGCAAACAACGAGTTCCTTCCCTTATGAAGCACATAGAAGCACAGCCTGGGCCCTCTTTGCTTTCTCCGAGCAAATGCCCCTTTCGAGACGTTAGCGGAGGGCAAACAACTCCGAGCGCGGTCCGCCTTGGACCCATTCTGGCCTCGCGTTGAAATAGGCTGTGTCGTTTGCGGCGGGGACGCAAATAACGGTCCAGACCCGGAGCCGCGTTCCCGTCTCCCTTGTTTTTGGTGCTGTTGCCGAGCGGGGAGTCGGTGGACCTCGCAATCCTCGACTCCGGAATGTTTATGGCTCACACACGTGTGCCCGCTCGCCCTATGGTTGTTGTATATGGCACCTGGAAAGACAGTCTCAGTGGTTGGGACATTTAATGTTTGCCCTAACTCCGCCCCGAATGGCTGTTTGTTTGTGGTTAGTGAGCGGTGATAGACCCGGGCTCGTTCTGGTAGTTTGTGTATACGCTTTTTTTGTTTTCTTGAGCAGTTGAAAGGTGCACTAAAGCGGATTCCCAACTCGTCTTTTTTCCGCGGGAACTCTATCTACTCGCTCTGAGCATTCTTCGAAACTTTGAATGATGGTACTGTGCAGCCGATTCTCTCTATTAAAACGAATTAAATGTCCCGGTTCCCGCTGTTTTTTTTTTTAACTGGCCTTTGATAATAGGAGCCAACCAACGTGTGGAGCGCCTTTCAGCCAATCGCGTGGCAGCTTGCCACTCTGTCATCGGCGGAGTGATACGTAAAGCAAATAGACCACGCGTGTATTTTTATTTCCCTGGGCCTAATTTGCAGCTATGTGGCGTGCGACCGGAACTATTTATTAACGGAAGCCTAAAAAAAACAAAATCAAATCAAGAGCGAGGCCGCCATGCGACTGGATGAAAGGCACTCCACGCGTTAGTTGACTCCTCCTACTTTCGGAGGCGAGTTTAAAAAAAAAAGGCGTGCGCCAGAACGATTAATTTGATTTAATAGAGAGAACCGGCTGCACAGGACAATCATTCAAAGTTTCGAAGTATGATTGGAAGGTGTAGATTGCGTTTCCGTGGTAAAAAGACGAGCTCATGATCGACTAAATTTAGCGCAGCTTTAAACCCGCACTTCTGGTGACCGAGTTTGCTCAGACCTCCCTGTATTACAGCAACTATGGTCAGGTTCAAGTCGAGCAAAGCACCGCATGGTGACAATGGGGCTTGACCGGCACTATATTTAATTAACCCTTCGAACAATAATTGCAATATAAAAAGAAAATTCATAATTATTAACTTGCTTACAGAGCTAATGCTTCTTCACTATTCGATCACTCTAGCAATATGAAACATCAATCCATTTAGGATATGTGCGAGTGTTGCATTTCAGCTTGATTCGTCGAAATATATATTCACTAAACAACTGTATGGCACCACAAAGGTACCAACGATACGTATAGTTATTACGTGTATAGCTATCAACAGGAGTTTTAAAAACTCATTTAATCGCTTCAACCAGCGCAAGAGGGTAATGTATGCTTTTGGAAGTAATAGATGGTGTATGGTGTGCGTCGACTGTAGATGATTGTTATCAAGGAATACCATCTTCCAAATGGTATCCAGTACAACGCACAGAAAAGGCTGCTTGCGAGAAACCTCGCCCTTGATAGCCTACGGAGCCTGTCTACTCAAGCCGTCCTCGCAGGCTATGCTCACAAGCTTTCCTCCCAGATTGTCCTTACAAGCTGCCCTCAAAGGCTGACCTTACAAGTTGTCTCTCGAGTTTATGTACTTCACAAACCGCGCTCATAGTCTGTCCGCACAAACTCGCTCTACAGGTCACCATTACAAGCTAACTCAAGAGAACTTCATTGCAGGAGCTCTCTTCACTAGCCACCGTTCGCACATGTTCACGAATTGCAGATAGTGTGTTTCACTCAGTCAGTGAGCCAGTGGTCAACGAAGGTCTTCGCCGGAATCAGAGAGCCCTCCAGGTCTTTTGGTCCGCCCACGCTTGGCGCAATTACGGTGCCTCCTTGCCATCTACTGATGCCTACCGAGCATGCTACTTAGCTTTGCTGACGCACCCAGAACGACGACAATCTGACTGTCTTTCCGGTACACTAAACTACCCTGCGAGAAGTAGCCGGCCTTGCACTTTCTTCCTTTAGTCCCCCGCACAAAATGACGGCCTATCGTCTTTCAAATGGTCACATGGTGTGCGATGAGCATCGCTATACGTGCTTGTCAGACGCGGAGATATGACCAGGAGCATCGGGAAGCGCTATAGTATCGTGTTTCGTGCTTGGGAATAACAGTCGCTGCGCCATCCGCGTGCGATCCATCTACGTCAAGCCATCGACCAGAACGCGGCTGCCAGCGTGTGTGGAGGCCGCACGCGCGGAGATTGGCGTCTGGGGGATCTGGCGCGCAAATAAATCCCCCGCGCTCGCGGCGAAGATAATGGAAGCGCCCCTAACACCGCGCTACCCAGAAACACGAATCTCGGTTCCCCTCATCCAATTCCTCTCTCTCTTTCTCCCTTCTCTGTTATTTTCAGAAGCGAAGATTATTTTTCCCTCGTGCCTGTTTACAGGAGCAAGGAAAACAACCGTTAAACTGTCCGGTCGGTAACGCCCGAAGAGTGGTGCAAAGGAGGGAATGATCAGGAGGAAGTGACAAGACATATTTATGCTATGTATGGTTGCGGAACTTGTTCCAGCAAGCTTCAGCGATGATAAAACTTAGGTGTGGGATTACTGTTCTTTGATCATCCGTGGGAACACTTTTACTGCTGCAGCACAGTTGTCCGTCTTTAGTTTCGTTCTATGAAACGTCGCTTTTGTTTTTTAAGTAGTTGCTTCTACACCTACAGCCCCGTTCCTCCTAATTTCCGAACAGTGACCGAGAGCCGCCCCTGCCTTGCAATAAAGGATTCATTCATTCATTCATTCATTCATTCATTCATTCATTCATTCATTCATTCATTCGCCACCGCGGGCGCTCAGGGGTTATGGCACTCGGCTGCCGACCCGAAAGACGCGGGTTCGATCCCGGCCGCGGCGGTCGAATTTCGATGAAGGCTACATTCTAGAGGCCCGCGTACTGTGCGATGTCAGTGCAAATTAAAGAAACCCAGGTGGCCAAATTGCCGGGGCCCTTCACTATAGCCTCCCTCACAGCCTGAGTCACTTTTGGTTTGGGACGTTAAACCCTATAAACCAAACCAAACTACTGATTGATTCATCCGTTCATTCATTTCACATAACAAACCAGAAAAAAGGGCCTCCTGACCTAATTGATAACAGTTGAGAAAACTTCCTTTTTTCTCCTTCCAAATGGCTTTTCTGGTAATAGCGGTGGGATATAGGATCTATACTTTCGATTTCGTGATGGTGAAAAAGGCGAGGGTTTTTTTTCTTCCTATTTGGGTCTCCAAACCGCCCTTTAACGAACAAGACTGAGGCTTTCACATTCTAATCTGTTATAGTTTGCGATCGCATTATTTTTTTCCTCGTTTTGGGTTTCCTGTTGATCGCAACGACTTGAGATCCATATTCTAAACCGTGATGATAGCAGGAAAGTGGTCTTGCATTTTCAATTTCCTGGGACGTGCCGCAGCAGCGAAATGGACTTAACGATTTTTTTTTTTTTGCAATGTCTTCTACTCTGTAATATATTTTTACCGTGGAGGCATAGCGAATGAAAGCATAAACGCATAAATCCCGCTTTAACTTCCAACCGCCGCACTGGCTGACGGGATATGACACCTGGATACTGAGCGTGCATTCACGGGCTCAAACAGGGCTGTGAAAACTACAACTAATTCCCGTGTACTTGGTTGCAGTGCCAATTTTCGTGCACTTAAAGCAGTGCAGTTCAGTGAAGTCCACTGCAGTTCACTTAATTCAGTGCCATTTCAGTGTTATAACCACTAGCAGATCAAAAGGGGTGTATGAGTGCATGTGTGTGTTTTAATAACTCTTCACAGATAATGATGATGATTAATGATGGGTTAAATATGAAAACGATTCCCGGCACTCTGCGTAAGAAGATGCATCGCGGGAGGATTGAGTCGTCTTAGATGCAAAGCGTGTTTTCAAATACGAACAAATTAAAGACCAAAGTTGAAGAAACACTTGCGTGCTTTCGGGCGGTTGTTCGTTGTCATTGCCAGAGGAGCGGAAAAACAGGGCAGCAACAACCTTGGCGCATATGTGCATTTCTTTTTGGCTTTTTTTTCTGTGTCCAGCATACTCTGTTCATATTTCCTATTCGAAAACTGAACCATTAACCCGCCGCAATAGCGCATGTTATGGCAAACACATATGACAGGAATATGAGTTTGAATGTTGGTTGTCACGAGCCGTGAGTTCCTTTGCTGTAAAAGAGCTACGAGCTCTTTCTTGACATACTTTTGCTTGGCTTGTGAGCCAAGAAAAAGCCTTGGCTTAGCTTGTGAACCTTGCGAGCAAATTAGCTGCAAGTTTTCCACAGTTGCGCACGGGTTATGTGGCGTCCCTGTCCTTTGCAGTCTTGACCCCCTTTATACTGTCCCCTCGAAACACTGATTACCAGCACTGAATAGGACGATAACAGACGCCTCATTAAACATCTGCCAACTGAGCACTTGTGTTACGATCCCCGCCGAATCCACAACGGAGGCGAATATTTGGGTGTGTCTCAACTTGAGCAGCCGGGCGAGGCGTCGTTTCCCCCTAAAGCTTCGCACTGATCCCGGTCACCGAACGCAGTCTACGGACCGACTCGGTTAATTGCGTGCAGTGAGCGAGTCCTTATACTTGAACGCCGAAGCCCTCAACCCGAAATAGTTATTCTACCTGCGCTTACTAATTGCTATTAGACTGCGATAACCAACATTACCTACCCTCACGATTTTGTTCTGTTTCACGTATCAGGGTTTAAATTGCGTCTCCATGAAAATGTGTACAAAGTTAATAAAAGAGATGGAGAGAGAGAAATGGACGGAAAGACAGGGAAGTTAACCAGGCGATGCCTAGTAGGCTACCCTAAACTTGGGGAGGGGAACAAAGGGGAAAAAAGGAAAAAGAGCGGCAATGAAATGAGTTTTTCAAGTGTCCATCGACAACTATGTCAAGGGGATAGAGAGCGCGCACTAAAAACTTAAAGAAAGTTTTTAAAAGAACGTAATATTATTGTCCTCAGACAGTACGGACGCCGCCAGTCCATACTGGACGCATGCAGGTTTGAATCCGTTGCGTAGTTACTCTCCCAACACGACTTCTAATGAAGTTCTTTTGAGTTTATATTGAGTTCCTGATGATTTTTTTTAAACTCAATTCAAAATCAACGTAGAGAAGCGCGTGCGAATGCACTTTCCTCTCCAGGGCAGAGTGTGAAGAAGGAAGGAGGGTCGGTCGCGGACATATGTATAGCTCCGCGTTTCGTCGGCCACTGCAGAAAACTACATAGCATCGCGAAAGAGCTTATAGTCGAAAGCGCGCTGTGCCGCTCCGCTCGCGATCTCATCTCGTTCTCGTTTGTCCCCCGACAAATGAGTTTCCCCTTGTTCCACGCAGCTGCCAACCAGAGGACGGAAGGGAAGACGTCTGGGGAAAAGGATAGGGAAGGAAGGGAGGGGAACCGTCCTTTCGCAGCGCCGCTTCCCCTCGACAGCACGACGCGTACTTGCACACACGTTTCTAGAATTCGAATGAACGCCTTCACCCTCACTACAACATCCTTTGCATATTGTCCGCTGTTTCCTTCCCGGGCGTTCTCCTCCGCGGGCTCGTCCTACGAGTTGGTGCGCACCTGGTTTAATTCAGGCGCCCTCGAAAGGGGGATGCGTCGCGTCTCTTGGAATTAGCTCGTTAAACAGCTCGACACGCCCGCGTCCCCTCCTCCTCCTGTTTCTCCTTACCCTCTTCCACAAACCCCCAGCTGATGTAGAAGCTGGCGTGCCTGGGGAGATTCAAACCCTTCGCGCACAGCACAGGCGTGTTCTATCTCTGCGCCGGTGTCAGCCTTTGCCATTCGGCGCCCTTTCCCCTTATCCCTAACTTCCCTTCCTACACCCTCGTTCCGGCCTCCTTCCTTCAGCACTGTCCCCAAATTTCCCTTACTCTCCACTGGTCTTAGCCTTCTCCGCTGAGCACCCTATCCCCTTTTCCCTAGCCTTCCCAGCGCTTATCCTGTGATCTCCCTCCGCTTTCCTCGCAGCAGCTTCCCTCCTTTCCGCACCGTCTTCCCTAAATTACGGCCCGTGCGCGCGCTGGGGACTCTAATTACCGCATATTTACGCGAGCGTCTTGCGGAGCAGTGACACGTCAAAAATTTATAAACATTTGGACGCAGGCGGGGAGACGTAAGGAGCAGAGTTTATAAAGTGTCGTGCCCAATCGCTCTCAGTCGGACGTGCGTCTGCACATGTGGCACTTGAAATAACTCTGACTCTAGTGTGTCGGACATCTGCGGTAATTTCTCGCGGCTCGCGATCTCCACGACTTAGTCTATACTTCCCTCCTCTTGGCCGGATCGATTTGTGTGTTTTCTGAGGGGGGAGCAGGCGTCAGTTTGTTTAGGGAGCGAAATTAGGGACTTTGGCGCTCCCCAGATGTCGTCGTCGTCGACAAAAGGTCTTCTTCGCCACCCTGAGGTGTGCCCCTAGATGCTTTCAAACTCGTGATACGTTAGCCTAGTTAAGATTCGTTAATTATTCGCAGCATTATCTTGAAAGTTCGTAAATACCACACATTTTCTCTTTCCACTTCTGCTTTGAAGATTGTGTAGTCTTAAAAAGCATGTGAATTGTATACCTAGCCCCTGACTTGTAACCCATCACCTGACCTAGAACACAATTTCTTAAGCAGCCGATGTGTCCAAAACATCGATCATTATCTCCTAAAAAACATGATAGCGAAACCACTCAGGAAAGTGGAAGACAAGTGTGAATATGTAATATATTACTATTAGTTGGTTCGTCAACAGTGTAGTAGCGGTAGCCGAGCTGAAATCATAGCAGCACAAGGGCATTAACCAATTCCTTCCCGTCGTTCCCCTTTTGCATCAGGTGCTGCAACGTTATCGCAATAACTCTCCTGAGATCGCCATTCTACGCTCTGAACACGAATACACCTGTATGTGAATAAAAAGGGAGTGAACTGTCCTCTAGCGCCCTCTCTTGTATAAAAAGGAATGCGCTAGAGAGCAGATCTTACTCTATTTTTGCTCCTTTCTGTTTAAAGTGCATCTCACCTGGTATGCCTTCGAGCGATCACTCATAATTTGGTGTTGTTACTCGGTACTTTGTTGATTTATTTTATACATCGTCTTTCTAACCTTACCGATGAATTTACTATCAACTCAGCACTAAATCAACCTAACCATTGCGATGATTTTCTTTTTCCATTTACGTACAAGTGTGTCGATACCAAACATTGTCAGTCTTTCCGATGCTAACAAAATGTAAATAGGACCTCCGTGAGACCAACGCGAACAGATCAATAACAACGAGCTGTAGTGGGACAGTGTCGTTATTTTGTGCCTTTCTGTTGTAGTTAATTTTAGTTTGTCCTGTCTTACAAAGGCGCCAGCACAGAAAAGCATACCTATCCTTCGCACCGCGTACAGCCTAGCGGAGAAGGTATAGAGACTGTGCACGAATGCCCTCACAGTCAATTAATTAACGTAATTGACGCCAATGGCGAGAAACACCGGCACAAGTTAGTAGATGATACCTGGGTGCTTTCTATACGAACTGAGAGCTTTATCACTGCTTATGCTTTGTGTATAAACTAAAACAAATAAAAAGGGAAACAACCGCAAGCCAGCACAAAGCGGAAACTTAACAACGACAGAAGAAGCACGAAACAAAATCAACGTTGTCCATACTGTGGCGTGTTCCGCGGTTTCCCACCGTTAACATTAATTAATCATAACCAAAGCAGTCTAACAGCACACTGCGCGTTTAACGATAGCGGGTTACTGAGGTTGTCAGGTAAGGCTAGGGTTGAGATTACGGTTGCTCACTGTGGAGCTAGCGTTCACGCTGGGCCGACAGGATATGCCCATGTCATGAATTCGTACTGCTCCACGGCGACATCAGCAGAGCTCGCGATCCTTTCTTCTTCTTTGCTTCGCGGGTGCGGGAACGGTTGGGTCCAGCCATCAGTTCTCGCTCTGTTCGATCATTCCCATGTATTTTTCATAGCGCACCGCCTTCCCTTGCGCGCAGCAAGTGCGTCTAGTGTGGCCAACAGCACCCAAAGGCCGCACTGCACAAAAGAACCATAAACGTATGTGTTTTTTTTTCTTTTTTTTTAATATTTACCCTGCAGCCCCGGTCACGGAAATTACGTAAGTCTCGGAAAGAGAGGGGGGGGAGGGGGGGCGTAAAGGGCGTAATAAACAAGACATTACACCGTGTTTCAAAAAGAAAGTGCAATAACTAGTGTAATCATTGCGAAAATGCCATCTCATTCGAAGAAACAAGCTTAGTCCAAAGCAAAAAATAGCTCAGTATAGAAAACAGCAAACTCCCGGACTCATTTTCGACACATTTGCCTGCGGTGTGCAAAATTTCCACAACATAGTTTGCCTAGACAAAGTCATCTGCTCATTGTCATAACGTTAGTCAGTGTAGTTACCCTACCTTCCTGCCTCTCGTTCAGGTTCGCATTGGGCAGTGTCTGTGTTTGTATGTACGTATATATTTTTGTATATATGTACAGTCTTTGTCGAAAATATACAGCCCAAGGGGTTTGCTTCTAAGACGTTTAGCGGAGCTATCTAGCGCCACGACAGTCCTAAGCTTGGAAATGATTACTTAAGTTCATCCCGCAAGGGGAGCCGCATTGCAGGCCTCAGAAGCAGGCCCCTTGGCCTGTACACTTTTGACAAGGACTGTACGTATATATGTACGCATATACTGCAGTGTTTGCAAGCACGTATATAGTGATGAATAAAATAAAATCATCTGAATTTCTCTAATCGTGATCATCACCCTCATCCAACCGAATTATTCCTGCTGGCCTCTAGTGGGCGCTTCCAATTCGAAGCAACGCATTGCAGTCGGTCTAGAAGAACCACAAAGCAAAAGGAGGACAAGAGATAGAGGAATGATGTGAGCGCAACGCGTGCTTCGAATTTTCGAGGTTCACCACGCACCGGGACGGCAGCAAAGCGGATCGAACTCCTCTCCGTTCCACTCTCACTCTCCTCTCGATTTCAACCTCCTCCTCCTCTTCTTTCTCATCGAACCACCCAACCAACGCACCGCAGCTCTCCATCTCTTGAGACGCACACTTCAGGAGTTGGTGAAGCTGCTAATTGGAAGCGCGCGCACCCGTGCTTCGGCGTTGTTGGCGACGTTGTTGAGCCTTCCCTGTCATCGTCCTTTCGACGAACACCGATAGAGGGAAGGGAGGGGGCTGCCTAATCGCGCTTTGTAAGTTTTACTCATTACTAACGGAGCGGCGTAGCGTTTGCGATAAGGGCTATATAGCGCAAGCGCCTCCTATACAGGGTGTTTCACCTAAGACTTTCTGCAATTTTTAAAAATAAGCTATTTGAATTAGATGAGCCCTTTTTCTGGCATAGCATTGTCAGTGGTGTAGTACATCATAATGCAGCTAAGCCGTGCTAACTAGCAGGCTTGTTAACCAATATTTAATAGTTAACTTTTAAACTATTACCGTTGGGCTCTTTAATTATTGAGAGGCATGCAGCCCGGCGTAAGTAATGTCCATATCCGTTTTTAGAATTTCGAGAACGCGATTATCCTCGGCGCTGTGGCCCAACAAATTTTGGCTATTTCGACGAGTTAGGTTCACTGGAGAGGTTGCTTTGCCTGCAAGCTTCTCAAACCGCATGTATTTTGGCGCGATGTAGGAGAAATTTGTTGGGCCACAGCGCCGAGGATAATCGCGTTCTCGAAATTCTAAAAACGGATATGGACATTACTTACGGCGGGCTGCATGCCTCTCAATAATTAAAAAGCCCAACGGTAATAGTTTAAAAGTTAACTATTAAATATTGGTTAACCAGCCTGCTAGTTAGCACGTCTTAGTAGAATTATGATGTACTACACCACTTACAATGCTATGCCAGAAAAAGCGCGCATCTAATTCAAATAGCTTATTTTTAAAAATTGCAGAAAGTCTTAGGTGAAACACCCTGTATACGGTGGGTAGGTTTAAGAGCGCAGCCTCCACGTATAGTGTTCCCTTCTTCGACGGCGAGCGTAATACTAAGGTGAATGCTTATAAAGGTCGACCCGTCGTGACCCCTCGGTTTATGCCGGTTTCTGCGGCGTCTGGCCGCCGTCGGAAATTAATTAAAAGAACGTTTGGCGTTCAAACCTCCGTGTTTCTCGCGTTGGCGGGCGTGGTGTTACGGCCTTATATGTCGTTGTGTTCGATAAAGGAGCTTGACTCATCCTTTCGCGGAGGTTTAATAACCTGACGTTGAATCGCAGGTACCTAGAAGGCACAGAGACGCGTTGGAAATCCGTGTATTGTAGCACATGTTGCTCCTTAAGACGCTCCTCTTACTTCAGGGGAGGCAGGCATCATGTCGTTAATTTTTTTACGCCGATGACGACGGAAAAGGCATCGCCCGCCAGATCATCTCTTGGGTCAACTGAATTTGCTTCGCTGTGAATAACGAGATTATATCGTAATGCGCAAGATCCCAGTGCTGACACTTATATACTCATCTGCTTACTTCATTCTTGAAGGGTTGGTGATGCTGGGAATATGCGGGTTCTCACGCGAACCGAAAAGGATATACAACTGAACATGTAACGGCTTACATAATTTCATGGCTCGGTCCATGGAGTCTGTGAGTCTCATCCTAAATTACCACGTGCAATACGCCTTGTACTATTGTCGCTCTGTCTCTTATTAAGACTAGTGTGCTAGGTAACACAGTTCATTGCATATTTAAGGTATGCTCTAAGGACTTTCTGCAGAGCATAGATTCTGTTGCGTTCCTCTGGATATTTCCCTTTGTCTATTCATAGTCTACGATTGTCTGTTGACGAAAGTCTGTTAAAAGTCTATGGCCATAAATCTATAGACTGTCTATAAATTGTGCATTATCTATAGACTAGTCTATAGGATTTGTCGACAGAGAGTGTATCGATTTTATTGGCAAAAGTCTACTCTATGGACAGTCTATACATTGTCAGTTCAATTTTTTATAGGGATAACCTGCCATCTTTCTCCTTCACTCTACCTCTTTCCCTTCCTCACTGTGGAGTACCAGGACTGAAATCGATGCTTCCAGCCACACTTCCGGCCTGGCTGTACTCCTTCCTGATACTAAACCGTTATCTTTCTTCCTCAAGATGTCGCGGTAAACCGAATGGGCTACTGCTTTCACCTCAATGAAAAGCCTATACGTCACAGCGACAGGCTGCCATAGCAACACTCGCGAGAAGCCACAGCCCAATGAACGGCAGCACCAACAACCCAGGCCCAACGTTCTACGCTATGTGTGCGCTACCGCACTACATAGCTGCTCCAGATGCTGACGTCACACACCGCTTTTCAATTTCAAACACGAACATGTCCGTACCTCACGCCTGCTTTTAAGCTAACTAAACCTGTCTCCCTTCTTACTAATTCTCCTTTCAGCGAACTTCCAGCCGCAGCGACTTCTTTTGTGAACCGGCTTTTCGAAGCTCTCGCACCAACCCCACCCCAAGCGCGTGCGTGCGAGCTATACATAGCTCTTCGTTCCGGTATACGGCCGCTCGCTTCGAGATCACGGCCGGCTAACGTACGAACGTGTTGTTGGCGCACCACAATAGACGAACTCTCACACCTTCCGCAAAGCCTGTGGCAGCGCCTGTCAGGCAACGCCGCCTCCGGCGCCTCTCGCCTTCGTGACTGTTGGGAAGAAAAAGGCGGCACCGTTGTTCTTGTTCCGTTGATACTTCACGCGGCCTCACAGTGGATAGAGTATGTTAACTCAACGGGGACAGACTGCAGGGAGTCGGCGTATACGGGGAGAGTCGTGCCAATGTTCTTCGAAGTCAAATATCCCACTCGGGCTGCATGCTGCTCAATGCTCCATCACTATGCTGGGCATCACATAAAGGAACAGGAACGCCGATTATGTAAAGTCCGGAAGTGGTAACCCGTGCTAGAGTGCATGACGTTCCCCTTCCTTGTCCCCGGATGTTTTGCTTCACCCAGCCAATATGTCCCGCCGGCACCCCAGCAAAGACGGCTGACGCCGGCAATGCGGTCTGCGTGTTTCGAGGAGTCCGCGTTTGAGCTCACAATGGCGCAATGGAAACAGGCAGCGGAGAGCTGCCTGTCCTACTTCCTGTCCTTAGCGCACTCTAAGGGGGACAGCTGAAGGCGTAGGAGTTTTACAGCGGAAACTATGATGACGCCTGGCTGGGCCAAGGATTTCGCCATCTTTGTTACATCAGTCATATAGCGTAAAAACCTTCGGGATCTCACAATGGAAAATGACAGATATCCATGAGGATGATGTCACGAGATCGGTGTTGACAAAAGGCGACTGCGCCGGAGAGTAGTCCCAGTAGAGACTTCAATTCGCCATCTCTGATCACGTGGGCCACATTGGTCTAAATTTTGGACGCTGTCGCCAAGGATACCGCTGTCGCTTCTAAGTCCCGGCAAACGGCAGAAAGTCCGGGATTTTGCCCGTCTGTCTTTTTGTACGTTTCTTTGTTTTATTCATAAAACTGCAGCCCGCCTGGAGGCATTGCACAACTTTGTGTTGTTTAGAAGTACAACACTTGGAAGAGAACAATGCATATAGTGATGCTACACGGTGAAGAAAATGAGCTGAAAATTCGCTGAAAGTGAACTGAAACTTTCTTGGACGTCCTGGGGACGTATGAGACGTCCTGTGGACGTCCAGTGGGGTTTCAATGCCCATTTGAATTTCGTTCGTTCTTTCGTTCATTTGCTTGGGTTGTTTGCTGCGAACAAACCTTCGTGGACACGACATAGTTTTTACACTGCTTTGTTACTAGCATAGTTATGTCTGCGTGTGTTTCGAGAAGTACTATTCTAAAGGAGAACTCATGCGGTGCTCCGAGTTTCAAACATCGGCGATAACATCGGCAAAAAAAAAAAACTTCGCAGCGTCCATAAACCAACCAGTCTTCCACCGCAGGTCACCTAACAGAGAATACTTTATCGTTATCGTCAGTAATCACGGCATGGTGCGTGTGCTGCTAGCTTCCCGGGGACGTTATAGATGGTGGTGGGCCACTAAATCCTGATATGCATTATTCAGTGCAGTACAGTTAACAGCCTTCATCGATCACGTATTTGCCGACACGGAAGGCGTCCATCATTACGGAGCCCCCGGTACACGAGCATACGTGTCGTTCTCACGACTACCTGTTCATTACCACTTGCTGCATGCTTGCACGGCACGCTACAGAGTTCACGCACTTATTCCAGACATGGAAACGATAGTGTCGGCATACGAAGATGAATGATAGTTCAGTTCACATTACGGCCAGTGTAGCACCCGGATGACCTGAAGTGCGTAGTAAGAGTTTATCAAGTAGGAGCGGCGTGAAAGAATGTAGAGGTTCAAACAAGGGAACCGTCTTAATGGGATTATTATTTTTCACATGCGAAAGCTACATTATGGGTCATGAGGAACTAGATAAAAGGAGGGCTCCGTATTACATTCGGCCGCCGGCAATTCTTGAACGTGCACTGAGCCCTGGGTGCACAGGCATTTATTTTCTTGCATTTCGGCTCCATCGAAATGCAGCCGTAAGCAACCGGTAGCGAACCCGCGACCTCGGTTAGACAGAAAGATTTCTTGGAGGCGTGCGTTTCTTGAAGAAGGCGTATCTACCGTACCTTATAGAACGTATCTAAGAACCGGTAAGCAGCGGTAAGCGCTCTTTCCTGTCACTTCCTCGTTTCGCCTTCGGGCTTCTTCTTTCGCGCTGTTTTCACCAATGTCAGAATGATTGGCAAGTTGGTTGCATCTGCCGGTGCTCACCAATCGGGTAAACGAATGGATACTAAGGTGAACAGCGTCTAATTAAGAGCAGCGGAGCTGGCTACGGAGAGGAGAGTGGTAAGTTTAACGACAAAACACAGAAAGAGAGCAAAATTTATCAGGCAATGAACTCGTTGTAAGGATATCCTAGGTGGAATCAAGAAAACTAATTGGGCATGTGCAGGGAATTCAATACAAGGCAAACTTAAAGATGATTCCTTGGGATAACAGAGTGTATTCCATAGGAAAACAAACGTTGCAGGGGCCAACTGGCAGTTGAATGAAATTAGGGGAAACCATTTAGGCTGCAGTGGACGTAGTTAGGCAGATTATGATGATCCAAGATGACGTATCTACATTGCCGTGTCTATCACCAGTTTTAAAAGCGTTCGGTTTGTGAGGACGACTTGACCTGAGAGAGGAATCTGAGCTCTATCAGGTCGCCTAGCTTCTTGATTTGTGAAGGAGTACTCTGTCCTGTAGTTTGTGTTAGTTTTTTGGTGCACACCTTTTTAAGATTCTGGCTTTCTTCTAACATTTGAAGTTTTAGTGTCCGGCGCACTAAGGGATCAGAATGTATTTATTTTATTTAGGCTTAGTTCCCCCCCCCCCCTTCCCCATTGCCTCTTAAAGGCAGCTATGTCCTCGCAGAGGTCGTGACATCTAAGACGATTGTAGGCCTTTTGAAGAGACGTTGTCGAAACTATTATTACCGAGCTAGGACTCCGCACTGTACTGAGCCCTGGGAAGACACATTTTCTCAAAGATAGATGATCAGTGCTGGTTGTATTGGTCGTTTTGGTTGCATTTCCAGTAGCTTTCTTAGGTATACTGCGCCGCGTACCTTTATTTTTTACTTGTCTTCAACGGACTCGCTGCCAATGGCAGCCTACAGGGCTTTGAAATCCTGTTGAGAATTACCTCCGCAGAGTATCTTAAACGAAGTGCTGTCAAAGGCGTTTAGACAAAATCGAAGTCATTGAAATGATCCAGTGCCGGCGTTGACAAATGAGTCTATGCTCCTGGATATGTTTTTATCTAAGGACTCATCCGTACTGTAGGAGTGTAAAATCGATTGAGGACTTTTATCATTTGCAATATTATCACTTTTTCCCCCAAATAAATATTACTTCTCTTCATTATCGTCTTCCTTTCATCAATGAAAGCTTTGTGAGAAAACCCGGAGTGGGAGAATTCAACTGTCGTCTTCCTGTTCTATTATATCTTTATCTATTGCACTCGTCTTCGTCATTCGCTTAAGCCCAGCGGTAGCGAGGGCCCAGCGTCGCTATCGACTACGACATCGAGAGGACACAAAACAAAAACAAAAATGCAACGGCATCCGAATCGAGCCATTGTAACAGCGCGACCTGCGCCAGGGCTGGCAAACGTCGCAGTTCTAGACTATGCCCGCCGGGAATTGAGTTTCATTTAGCATGGGAAGATAGAGCTGTCACCGCGCTCACTACAACGGAGGGCGGGAAGGAGGAAAAACGAATTAGAAAGAAGCAATAGCACATTCCTTCTCTCTCTCTTGCTCAGCATCTTCAGCATGATCGAATGCGCACTACCTCGCCGACACTACCGCCGCTCTCCCACCATGCCGATTACTGAACAGCCCCCAGCAATCATTCTCCTCCCTCAGGCGTCTCCTCGGGTGCAAGCCCGCGGTACGCACACCTGTGAGCACTCACGTGAATCCCCCCCCCCCCCCCCCCCACCTTCACACAGAGGCATCTCCTCTTCACAGCTCGCTTCTGTTGTATCGATTGCGACTGGGACCGCGGAAGAGAGTGTGTTCGGTTTTTGGCTGGCTCACATAGCTCTGTGTACGGCGCGAATTCGGGCAGTGCATGCAGTTGAATCTCGTTAATTGGTTCCCGCTTATTTCGAATTTCCGGTTTATTCGAAACTGGTGCACTTCGAGCTGTTAACTTCACCGTGATTCCAACTCTTTCAACTCCGCGTAATTCGCAGAAACTTTTCGTTTCCGACACCACTTTCCAAAGATGAAAATTTCTGGAGCCCACTGTAATACCACGATGCAGAAAGGATTAAGTAAGAGCAAGCTATAAAACGGCTAAGCAGGGATTAGGAGAGGGAAACGGGGTAGTGAAGTTAGTTGCCATAAATTACCTAGTTCCTCTTCGCCTGCACCCTTCCTTACACCTATGTATTTCATTAGAAGCCTGGTGTAGTGGACCCGTTGGAACAATAACCCTAAATGCGCATTGGTGGCTTGGTTAGAAAATTCTTCCTATTAGGGCGGGCGCTGCTTGCATAAGAGAGGCATTAATGGATGTGGTTGGAAAAGGCTATAATGTTGATAATAATAATTATGACAGTAATGGTGGTGTTCATGGGGTGACGATGATCATGATAGGGGTAATCATGATGACATCTTCTCTGAAGATACCCGCGCCTTACTTCGTGGGCTCGGCTCGGGCTCGAACAGTGGTCTTGTACTCCCTTTCGCTTTATTATTTCCTTCTTCAGTTCCCTGCGTAGGAGTGCAACAGGATGAAAGCATTCTCGCTTCAGCGGGGGCTGCATGAGAGCCGAAGATGAAATATTCATGCCGACGAGTTTGCAACCGGGAATCTCTTGCGACATGTTGTGCGAGGGAGGGCTTTTTTTTATGCTTTCTAAATATAGAAGAGAAAATTTGACTTCAAAGTCCACGCAAAGCCACCTCACGCAACCGCTTGTTACGTCATAGCTGGAAGCTAGCAAATATGCATGTCCCTGTTCGAGCATGCCGGTATCGAAGGTAGAGCTCTACAGTAGAGAAAGAGCATGCGCGAAAGTGAATTTGGAAAGCAACTCTTACAAAACACAGCCCCTATAGTTTATGGTTATTTTTATGCCCTGCTCCTTCCTGGTCGCAAACGTGCCCTAGAAACGGAAAATCCGGTTAGAAGAACCCGAAGCGGGGGCTCAGCGTTAGGGTGCTCGTCTACTGAGCCGGAGTTCCCGGGTTCGAACCCGACAGCAGCGGCCGCGTTTTCGACGGAGGCGAAATGCAAAAGGCGCCAATTCGCTGTGCGATGGCAGCGCACGTTGAAGATCCCCAGGTGGTCGAAATTATTCCGGAGCCCTCCACTACGGCACCTCTTTCTTCCTATCTTCTTTCACTCCTTTTATCCCTTCCTTTCAGCGCGGTTCGGGTCTCCGCCGTGATGTGAGACAGGTACTTCGCCAATTCCTTTCCTCAAAAAAAAAATAAAAAGTAAAACTGGTTTTTGGGAAAGGAAATGGCGCAGTATATCACATATCTCGGTGGACACCTGAACTGCGCCGTAAGGAAAGGGTTAAAGGAGGGACTGAGAAGAAAGGAAGAAAGAGGTGCCGTAGTGGAAGGCTCCGGAATAATTTCGACCACCTTGGGGATCTTTAACGTGCACTGACATCGCACAGCAAAGGGGCGCCTTTTGCGTTTCGCTTCTATCGAAACTCTGCCGCCGCGGTCGGGATCGAACCCGGTTACTCCGGCTCAGCAGCCGAGCGCCCTAACCCCTGACCGCAAAAGCCAATTTTTTCCTGTCAGAAGAGATGCAAAAAACATTGAGTTCACTGAAATTTCAAGGAGGCGGTTTGGCTAGCCTGTTTTTATAAATGATTCTTCTCTGTGCTTGTCTTGCCTTGTGTTTATTGCTAACAGTTTGTGTGGAATGGATATGAGAGAGCTAAAGAAGCGGGATCTTTCTACCTTGCTGTAGTGAAAATCTGGCTCAAATTATACGAAGCGCTAGAGTGGCACACTGGCTCTTGTAATCATTGATGTGAGAACAACTCAAAGCACGCCTGGCCAGGGCAGACGTCTTTTAGCAGGCGCAAACAAAGAAAAAGAGGTGAATTTTATCGCCTTTGGCGATATCATTACCAATAAATCTTGCTCAGTTTACCAGAACGATAAGCAATCTGTGCCTCTCAAGACTGTTCTCTTTTCTGCTTGCAACCGCACGCATAACATTTGGTGGACCATGATGCCCAAGAGTTCTTCTAGAAGCCACAAATACGCCATGACATATTAGCATGCCATTCCGGCATTATCTTGCCATACTTCTCGCTATCAAGATCATCCCCACAGCAGTGTACGTGCCTACTTCACATGGTGAAGGTTCCTCCAGAGGACACGTTCCAACCGATCCTCTGCCATGTCAGCTTTATAAAATTCATTGCGCTTGCTCTGATTTCATTCTCTTTTAATCACACATATCGG
Source organism: Amblyomma mixtum (assembly GCF_055824585.1). Lineage (NCBI taxonomy): Eukaryota > Metazoa > Arthropoda > Arachnida > Ixodida > Ixodidae > Amblyomma > Amblyomma mixtum. Next base: position 96,581,977 of record NC_143020.1, read on the forward strand.
TTAATAGACCGCCGGCTCGACCCAATTTAGGGCTCTTGTCTCAAGTGGTGTGGGCTCACTGGTGTCTTCAGCTAATCAGCATGGGGGGGGGGAGGGGGGAATAGAGAGCTGGCGGAAAGTTCAAGAAAAAAACTTAATAGAAGCATAGAACAAATCACGGCATAATTAGGGCTCCTTGAAGCGTGGAGGTAATGTATTCTACAATTGGAGCGTAGACAGCCCATTTAAAACTGAAGTGGGTGGTCCATGCGCTTACATGTTTAACAGGGACGGCCCAGACACCAACTCCACTCCCACAACTTAACTCGTTAAACTACCACTTCTGCAAAAAAAAAACTGAAAAAAAGGGCGCTCGCGTCGGACGACCACTGTTGTCTCGTTAAATCTAGGCAGCACTGGCTTTGGCACGGGCGCACTCTTGTCCCCAGGGCTAGCGTCGTTGGAATGACCGAGCACGGGATGAAGGAAAAAAGAGGAAGCCAGAACCAAAGTCGACATAGATGGCGCTAAGCGCAAAGGGGCCAGGAAGAAAAAAGTCACAAGGAGTGATGACGTCAGTGTCAGTAGATCCCGCCTCGCTGTCAGCAGCCTTGGCGGCAGTGCCGCTCTGACATGGGGCGTTCTTTCGAAGCTCTCGGAGTAGTTGCAGAAGTGTGGGCCTCCCGAAAGTGACGTTGGAGTTCCTCGCATCAACGAGTCCTCGGCTTGTTTCGTCGGGGGCGGTGAGCGAGGGAGTTTGGAACGGGAATGTCACCGGAGGGCACATCGAGTCAGCGCCTTCTCCTAATATATATTCAAATGAGCGTCGACGACTCCCGGCCGCCTGTTTTTTTGTCATTTTTTTTCCTTTCCTCACGTGCCTTCGCTTCTTTTAGCAATGCGAACGAGGAACGCCGCCTTGTGAGGTCGCGGCGGGCAAAAAGGAGATGCGATGCTGTTCGCATCTGTATGACGCGCCCTGCTTCCGCTGGATGGCGCTATATGTTTTCTTTTTTTTTTTCGCGACCAGACGGCCCCAATCACGGCTTTGGTGGCTGAAACGCCATCTTGGACCGCATAACGCGAATGACAGAGTCTGTACTAGATTTGGCTGGTATGGCAGTACCTCTACTTTCATGAGCAAGCGGTCTTCTGTGCGCTGATTATGAAGTGATCGCGGTAGAGGTTTAATCAGGCACCGAGACACCATTGTAGTCTAGCCGCACAATCTCGTCTCGGAACGTCGGGGTACGCCATGTCATTTACTCATCCAAATAAGCTGATGCACTCGCGCGCGCTCTGAAACATGCATATGACGCACTCGCCCTCTCCGTCCATCTCTGCACACACGCACACACACACACACACACACATACACACACACACACACACACACATATATATATATATATATATATATATATATATATATATATATATATATATATATATATATATATATATATATATATATATATATATATATATATATATATATAAATATAAATCAGACAAGAATAGGGAAATGACGGGCTCTTCGTTATCACAGGCGTATTCAGGAAGCCAGTAATCACCGAAACCATACAAAGCGTGGAGAAAACATTGCCCTATGCTTTCCTTTATGTTAGTGACTGTTCGCTTCCTCAATACGCGTGCATGCACACACACACACACACACACACACACACACACACACACACACACACACACACACACACACACACACACACACACACACACACACACACACATATATGTGAAATTGAACGTACTTCGTTCCTAGAGGTGAAATGCGAGGTTAGGTAGATTTATTTCGAGAAGAACTACGTAACCTCAGTGTTGAAACGACGGGGTCTGTCCGTAACGCCGATTTGAAATACATCTGTCTAAATGAAATTTTTCCCCAACTCGCGCGTATATATATATATTCTTACAATAAGAACGCGTGCAGGCATTGCATAATACTGTTTCAGAAATGCAAAGTAAGTGCTTAGAGCTGCTGTAAAGTAGTTTAAATGCCATTAATAGCTCATAATTTATGAATATGTCCGTCGTCTCTTCTTATAACAATGGAAAAATCACCAACGTAAGTTTTTGAATTCACGATGTCACGCGAAAGAAATACGCCCAGAGGCGCTGTCACATTCCCTGAACGGAAGTATGGAATGTCCGACGAATAGAGGTACGGACAGCCAACAACTTTGTGTTTCCCTATAAGATATTCTATTTTTCTAAAACCAACTCAGTATCCTTCGTTATCGTTTTTGATCGGCACAGTTCTCTTATCAGCTGTACCTTAAAAAACTGGATAGTTCCGTGTTTTGAAAATTATTTTTGCGTTGATTGCTTGATGTGTATGCGTAAGCCTACTTAACGGCTGTAAATTAGCGTCAGTTATTAACTAGAGAACCGTTTGTTCGTGCTTGTGTGCTATATCTCTAAAAAATAAAGTGCATACTGTCTATTCTCTACAGCGAAGCAGCCCTACAGTACTCTTCCATCTTCCTCACATTCTTTCTTGGACATCCATTGTAGCGTGCGTTGATATAAAATCGTAGACGCAGTGAGTAGGCCTTAAAGCCAGCAATTTACAAAATTTGCTTCTCCGCCCACCGAAATGCATCTAATACGCTACAATTTAAAATCCTTCGTTCGTAGCAGGGTATATCGTATATATATGTCCGATATATATGAACCTGATATAAGAAGTAGTGTACACAAGTAGCGCTAGTCGGTCATGAAATGGCCTCTAAATCCAGTGCTTCTATAGAAAGGGTAAAACGTACACGAACAACAAAAGAAAGGCGCCTGAAACTGATAAATTAAGTTCGGCGGATGTAGCGATCCCACTGTATTATCCGGCGTTATCCCGCCGCGCACTCTGAGAAACAAGGCTGGAGCGCTGCCATTTCGGTCCTTTTTTATATGCGTACATATTTTTGGAGTCGACTACATTTATCACTAAATCCGTTATTCCCCTTCCCTTCTCACCATTCCTCCTCCCAACCAACCCTGTCCACTGTCCCCAGAAAACTTCCAGTTATTTGAAACAAGAAAAAAATAATCACAACGCCACAGCTCACCGCAGCATTCTAAATGGGGTATACTATTCTCGCATGCCTAGGTGACCGATTGCAGGCTTAGCGAACGGAGCGCCCTCCCAGAGCCGGGATTTCGATCCTCGCGAGCCGGTCTCTAATTTTGTCATATCGACGGAGAAAATCTGAGCCAGGGCTGCGCCACAACGCCGCAGGAGGAAGACGTACCATGATCCTCACGATCGGCAAAGCCATCGCCGCCTGGATTATCGCGTCCGGGGGGCAGACATGCGAACGCCTGCGTAGGCCCAACTACGGCACAACGAACGACCTTGAGCCTGGCGTCGTCTGCTTTATCGGCCGCCAGCAGGCGCTGCGGACTTTTGGAGCGCTGTCCGAGAATTATGTTGGAGGCATCTTGGTGACAGTTGCAACAGTCGCACGCAGGAGGGAATCTTCAAGAATGCATTGGAGAAGTTATAATTACTTCGGAAGTTATAACGGCTTATTTAAGAATAGCAGGGTTTCCGTGGAATTACGAGCGACGAAAAACGCGCCAAAGGCGTACTTAGCAGATTATAATAATTTAAGTAGTGTGGGTGTTATATACGATTTATAGCAAGTACATTTATTTTGGAATCTCTTTAGCTTTATAACCAGCCGCTTCTAAAAAAGGTATACAACAACAACAACAACAACTGCATACAACAACGACAACTGCATGGTCGCTTTAGCGATCACGAATTGCTCAGATTGTTCAGATTTTATGAATTAAGTTGCATAAATATTTAGAACTCACTGAAACGGCCGTGAAAATGGAAAGGTGTCTTGTTTCGGTTCATGGACAACTTCTGTGTTCTTTAGTTTTTTTTTTTCTTTTTACTTTTGAACCACGCCGAAATCGTAGTGCACGGACAGTTTTCTAATCCTTCTTGGTCGAAATTCAGCCGCCGAAGTACTGATTTAGCCCTCAAAGTTAGGCTGAACAGCCGAACGCCATAGTTACATAGCCACCACTACGTAATTCGATGCCTACACACAAACTGTCGCCAATAAAAAAAAAGATTTAACTGTATGCCTTGACACAAAAATTTCTTTAGACAGTGCGCAGACAGTCTATAGAGCATTTATGAGTTGTATGTCGAATTCAATTAGGGTCATCAACTGGGAGTACAGTCTAATAAATGAAGGTGCGAAACCTTCAGGTGCGCTCCTGGCGACTGAAGTATTTCAGCGAATGCACAGAAATAAATTATTTCGAATAAATTCCATGTCAACTTGTCTGTGTCGTATTTTCGGTGTTTTTTGTTTAACTGTAATACTTCAGCCAAGCATCCGCATATAGCCCGCGCACTAACCATATGTTCCCGACGAGAAACAGAAGAAAAACCTTACTAAAGAAAAAAAACTGAATGTTTAATATCACACATATTGAAAGTAACACGTGATTAATTACAGCACCGTTGATTTATCTAAGAATCGATACCTGTTTGTGCAGAGCTAAGCACATGGAAACTTTCCTACGGCGTCTGTGCGTGTACGTGGCAAACTTGCGGTGAACGTTAGCCTCGAACCCGAGCTGCTGGAGCTACATGGTGCGCCGTCTAGCGGCAGCGGGCGGCGGTGCCCCGTTTTGATGGGCGCGTCGTTAATCCTGCCAGAGAAGTTCTTGGCCGTCGTTTCCTTGCCTCTTTTTTATGGGTCACGGCTCTTCCCCCCCCCCCCCCCCCTCCGAGGCACGTCTGCCATAAGGCATCTCACCCTTTCCCCTCCGCTCCATACGCCGCCATCTTGGAGCTGGTTGCTGCCGCTCACGGAATTTGTTCCAAACCCCATCCACCCTCCCATAGTCATTGTCTGCCGCTGCTGCTGCCTCTAGCGGCGCAGAAAAGCAAGAAATTCACGTTTGCGGGCCCTCCGTATTTACGACTTCCTTGTCTTCCCTCCTGCCTTCTCCCCTCACTTCTAACTCTCTATTCTTTCCTTTCTTTTCGTTTTGTTTTTCCTTCTTTCGCTGTGCCATTTATGCCTTCGTTCCTGCAGCAAAACCAACGTTTGGGCCCGTGTTTTGTGAGTCGCAGGATCTACAGGCATCCGTGGAAGTTGTAATTTTCTGCCGAATAAAGAGACCGAGAGGAGCGGACCAAAATAACTTAAGTCGTTGCGTTTTTGGAAACCATTCTTTTGTGGAATTTGCTTTCTAGAAGAAAATAACGGCAGTACGCACGGAGGATGTTGTAGTAGCAATGAAAACCAACACATGTCCCGAAGTAAGCTAGGGTGGTGACGTCATTATTTGGAGATGGTGTAGTGGCATGCACTGTGTTCCTCGGTTGCACGGGTTTTTTGACAGTTAACTTGCTCTAACGTAGTACGAAAAGTACTGTGAATCGAGGGTGGATTTAAAGGAAGGGAGGTTGGCCTCCATGAACGAGAAGTTTTCAATGTGGAAAACCTTACTGCGTCCCCGTTTCCTCGTCGAAAGAAGCTCAGCGTTGCGCATTGTACAAATTTGACCGCCCCTCAGTACACCCACTCTCTCCTGCATCCACCGTTCGTTAATTTTCCGTCCATTTACTCGGAGGCCGAGTACCGGCTCACTGAACTTAGTAATGAGCCATCTTAGTACTAATTTTTATTTAATCAAGTAGTATCTGTTCTCCTACTTGTATCATACAGAAACATGTGCTGTGAAGAAGAAAGTCCGACAGCGTAAAAGCAGTATGCGGACTTACCAAGAGCAAGTGAAAAACAAAAAGTCGGTTTGGGTGGTTAGACCAAATGCGGATATGCGCGATAGCATGACGTCAATTGTCGGTTGGTTCCACGACCTACTAGTTAGTACCATGCTACCACCTAATTACCACCCCAACTTTCGTTTCGCTTCTGCGCAAGCATCATTCGAATCACGTTCTCCTCCTCACCAAGCTGCTCATTCCGCTTAGCTCGGTGCGCTTAAGGGCTGTGCCGCCTGAATAACCCAGGTAGCACACGGCAGCGGGCCAATATTGGAAATCCACTGGCAAAGCGTGGCCCTAACTAGGCCCAGAGTTGCCAGTGAGCATCCGATATTGGTTGTACCACTCCTTAACACATCCAACAATGGCCCTGGTTGTCCAACGCTTTACCAGTATTGGCTGAGCCATAATTAGATCCTGGCTATCATGGGCCAGGTTAGCCAGGATTGCCCCACTGTTTGCCATTGCTGGCTGTGCCATTATCGAATCCTGGCTATCATGGGCCATGTTAGCCAGTGTTGTTCCACTCTTTGCCAGAATTGGCTATGCCATTTCCGGGAGCTGGCTATATTGGCCTAGGATTGCCACCGCTTATCCAGTGTTCAAAGTATACTGGCAAACGTTGGTAAACATTGTGTCATCCATTAAAATTGGTTCAAAATTATTTTTACTGTCGAGTACCATATCGGCAGTTCATAATTTTCGAACGCGCTAAAACATGCGAGTTCAAAGATTTGGTTTTATTTATTATTATATTTTAACCGAACACTTTTGCAGTTTGTGAGCAAAGCTACCCATGATTCCGTTGGAAAAGCTGCACTCTGGTTGCGCAGTGAGCAGCAATAATACGTTTAGAAGAATTGCGATCGAAGTCCTGTTGATCAGAATTAACGTTCTGATTACACCCGACACGCCTTCAACAAAAATTGTCAACAGGTGCCTTCAACAAAAATCAAATAAGTTTCATTTGATTAAATTTTTGGAATAAAAAACTCACTTTTTTTTATTCGCTCTAGGAATTCACTGCCGCAGTACGCAGCTGGTGTCTGCTTCAGGGAGATCGCGATACAAACGTAATAGATTAGCGCAAGTGCATTCGCTAAACCGAAATTGTGCTCAGTTTTGGCAACGTCCAGAAACGAAGCAGTCGCCTCGTAATTTCGAATTATGCGTTGCGCTCGTGAAATATTAGGCGGGTGCTTCATAAACGCACGCGGACACGTGCTAAGCGATTCCTACACTTCCCTAAGTCTTGCCCTGTGATCGCGCCTTTCCCGTGTTTTCTGATTTGCTATTTCCTTCCTTTTCTGCAAATCGTTGTGTTGGAAATTGTTGTTTTTGACCATTTTGTTCTTCTGTTGCGTAATTTGCATTGGGGGCTATATAGCTCTTGCTCACGTCTTTGCATATTTACTCGCAGGTTTTTTTTTTCTTTCGAACATCACCTTTATTAATGAAAACCATCGAAAGTAGTTGCGAACCACAATTCAACATGCCTTTGTTTGTTTTTGCTTTTTTTTGCGCGAAACTTCCACCCCAACAAATAATTTGAGGATTCTTCGACGACCACTGAATAAATGGACTGACAACTGGCGTTAGACGCATGTTAACCTAGCTTGTTTGGCGCATGTACGGTACATGAAACTATGAAAGAGCGCGCATTCTGCTTGGATATTTTTTTTGCTTTATATTTTTGTTATGTGGTAACATTTTAAGCTATCTTGAACTAACAGAAGCCACATCATACGGCCCCACAAAATACGCGAGTGTCTCAAGTCGTTTTGGCGAAATGCATCTTGAAGCTCCAAGTTTTTCACTTCAAAATTTTCAGGCTTTTGCTGCAGCTTTGTAGCAATACTTTGATGCTTCCGTGTTTCCCATCCACTTCTCTCTTGTAGATATTGCTTTCTGTACTGCCTGTGGCCATGTGACTCATTCTCCAAAAATTCCAAACCCTTTTCACGTGTTTTGGCCTCTTTCCCTCTCTCTTTCAAGTCTTCAAGTCCAATATATCCCCACCTGTTCTCCCGGCCGTGCCCTTTTCCAGGGAGCGGGCTAACCCCCCACCCCGCGAAGCGCTATTTTTTCTTTTTGGTTGTCACTTTCTCAAACCTGTTTTCCCTCGCACGCAGCTACGCGCTTCGCTGTTCCTCCACCTCCCTGTCTCAACCTTTCAGCTCGAGGACTTTTCTCGGAACCACAAAACCTGTGTAAAGGAAAATTACTCTCTCCCCTCCAGCAACCCCCCCCCCCCACACACACACACACCATCGTCTCCACTGCTCGTCTTGGAACCGCGCGACTCATCACAATAACACATTCTTGACTGCACGGCGGAGCTCAACCACGTGCACAACCAACGCGACGAAAATGCATGCACACTCGAGCTAGCACCGTTCATAGTCTGTGCACGCGAAAAGCCACACTCATATATTAGGAGAGCTCCGACGCTGTTCGTACCGCCTGCAAGATCATTTGTAAGTACTAAAACTCTTTTACCTTGATATACGTCTGGAAGTTAAAGTGGTTTTTGTAGTAAATGTTGCTTTGACTACATGCGCCTTTATTTTTTAGGCAGGAGAAGAGAGCGAGCCAAAAAGCACGAGGAAGACTTCTGTGTACCCACTCTCATTGCGAAATGGCTTGCTTGACGTCGTGCGCAGTGGAATTGTGGCCGAATGGTGAGAATTTAATTTTTCGTCTTTGGTGAGATGAACTCACTAAAGATTCACTACTTTGGCTAACAGCGGGTTTGAACTCATATGACTTGAGATAGGATGCATTCGGGAATATGTCCTTTACCGCTTATGCACGACGGAAATCAGAACCGCTTAATTAATTTTCCACTGCAGACTAGTTGGTAAGGATATGTGTAATACTTCCGTAGTGTTTCTTTTTGCCTTCTACTCTTGCAGACTCAATAGAAAATCCGCAATTACTGGTTAAAGCTTTTGCCCAAGTTCTCTCGCAATGAAAAAGGGCATTACTCTGGACTATGAGACTAGTATTTTTGTGTGGTTTTCAAGTTGCAGTTTCGAATCCAACTATAGCATGCATGCGAAGCAACTAAGGTAAAACAAAGGTGCCCTGAGTTCCTTGCGTTCAGCGTATTTTGTCAAAAATCGCAAGCCGCATTTTTAACCCCATTAAATAAAACTAATCAAAAATGTTGTTTTGACGTCCATGTGGAAGGGACGCTACAACCTGTGCATGTTTACTGGAATAAAAAATTACCTCGCAATTTAGAGATACGAGTTATATTAAAACAAAATAATACATTAATATGTTTTCAATATCACATTAATTTGCTTATCTCGCATTGAATATATTTACTGGGAGTGCGACACGACGCATTAAACTAAATTAAACCATTTGGTATAAGGGAAGTTTAGTAAATTAAATTCCACTTTGTGCAACTAATGTGGTGCTGGTTCTTAAGAATAAATTAAAAATTATCCTGTAAAATATGTTGCTAGTGTCTTCACGATGACTGTGTTTCACAGAATTCGGTGTTATTTAATCATTTTTGTTTTTGTTCTGTGATGGCCATAATTCAACTCACCATGACATCATGCATCTCTTTGCAGGCTTGGCGCTTCGTGAGGCCATCGTGCAAGAACTGGACGAGGAATTTCTTTGAATGCAGTCCAGCAGTCCCCTTGCAATTGGAGTGCAACGATTACTTTGGATATGACTGATCAGTTCACTGGAGGTCAGCTCCGTTGAGCGCTTTATGGATGCCTTAGCCGTGCCGCAACAGCTTGCCGAGATGCTTTGTCCAACCTGATCGGCACGCACCAAACTTGAAAATAAATTGTTTTCCCACAGCCTCTGCCACCATGCTCTCTTGGGCCCCTTTTCTTTACTCCCCACGGTGGCTGGTGGTAGCGCAAACCATCCTGTGTGCGCTAGAAGCGCGATTCTTGTAACTCAAAGCAATAAACGGGTCTTTTTTCTGGAATTCTTTCGCAACCTCATTTATGAATATTTGCTAGGTAGAATGGTATGTATGTACATCCATCCACAGTGCCGGTCATTGGCGAGTGGGTTAATTGCATGTGCCAGCGTTCGAAAGCTGGATGCCATTATTCGAAAGCTGGAAACCATTATTCGAAAGCTGGAAACCATTATTCGAAAGCTGGATGCCAATATTCGAAAGCTGGAAACCATTATTCGAAAGCTGGCTACCAATGTTTGAAAGTTGGCTACCAATGTTTGAAAGTTGGATGCCAGTATGAGACCTTTGCTGGTCCATGC